>NW_017728951.1:28640631-28655499 GCF_001723895.1 Crocodylus porosus | reverse complement strand
CAGGAGGCGCTACTTCACGGTCAGGGCGGCTAGGATCTGGAACCAACTTCCAAGAGAAGTGGTGCTGGATCCTACCCTGGGGGTCTTTAAGAGGAGGCTAGATGTTCACTTTGCTGAGGTCATTTGACCCCAGTACTCTTTCCTGCCATGGCAGGGGATTGGACTCGATGATCTACTCAGGTGCCATCTGACCCTAGAAACTATGAAACTTGTGAACAGCACTGGCTGGCAAGCTGTAGGCCTGTTTTTTTCTTGTCCTGCTGCTTGCTCCTCTCTGCTGTTCCTCTCTGTTCTCTTGGCTTTGCCTGTCCCCCTTTTCTACACCATTCATGTATGGCTGTCACAGCCTTTGCTTCACTCAACATCAATGGCTGCAGAGACTGTGTGAAGTTGACGGCACTCTTTGATTTCCTGTGCCAGAAAAGGCTGGACGTCACCTTTCTACTAGAAACTCATAGTGATACAGCTAGTCAAGCTGATTACTTCAGAGTATGGTGGGATATCCCTGCCAGAGAAGTCTCCAGAAAGCCCTGTCCACCACTGCCTATTGTCCTGGCTGAGGGTAATGATTTGGGTGGTGGGCCTGGCACCATATTGACTCTTCCCATGTCTCCTGATAGTGATGCTGGGATTCATCTTGATGTGTTCCCTTTGAAATCCCTGTACATATGGGTGGTTTGTGTCTGCCACGCTCACATCCTTGCCATTTGACCTGACATGATGTGGAGGTGGCACCTAGTGGCACTGGCACTCACACCAGCTCACACCACTGGCACCAGTGGTACACACTTTATAAGCTACCTGTTCCCAAATGTACTGGTGACCTCCAGTGGTGATTGCTGCATGGGATACTGGCCACCGGCACTCTCATCCACCACATGGACCCGACTGCATCAGTGGCTTGTTCCTTTTGCCCAGGGGAGGTAGAAGAGGATTTATTCCATGTCGTCCTCGGGTGCCCCAGCTGCTGCCACTTTTTGCTGTCCTTGGCACCTTGGTTGAGGTGCTAGACGTGAACCTCATGGAGGCCACCTATTTGTTTTCTTTCCCATACTGAGCAGCAGAGGGGCTGTAATGTGCCTGGCCAACTTTTTGCTTGGTTGGGTTAAGGTGGCCATCCTCAAGAGCCACAGGAACCCCTCTGGGGCTGGCTCTGATGATGCCCTGAGACTCTCAGTTCTTGGTCTGGGCACACCTGACACTGGAATTTGAACATGTGGTCCTCCAGCAGATGGTACCCACCTTCCAGGCATGTTGGGCCATTCAGGGGGTGCTGTGCAGCATTGAGGGCATCCATTTAGTCCTCATGCTATGATACTGCTTGCCCCTTCCCAGGGCACTGGCAGGGGTCTGAGCGGGCTGTTGTTGTACTAGCCGTTTTTTTAGACTGTGAGGGCAGTTCTTGCAGGCCATAGCCCTAGGCTCTGTCTGTTGTGCTTGGGCCCCTGTGTGGGCAGTGTTTCAATTCTGCCCACTGTGTGGGCAGTGTTTCAATTTCCTGCTTAATAAACCTTTATAAAAAGTCAAAGTCTTTCTTTCTTTCTTTCAAAATGGCAACCGACAGGTGAAGCTCTTTTGAGCTCCTGCACTTCAGGTCCCTTCTGCACGTTCCCCCGCACTCCCTGTCCCTCCTGATCCTCTCTTCACCCCCCCAAACCTTGCCTCCCCCAGCCTTTGCTTGGGGACCCTCTCTCTGCCCCTTTTCCCTGCTTTCTGAGTTTTCCCCCCAAGTTGTTCTGCCCCCCCAAAGCTGATTTTTGGGGCAGTTTCAGCCCCCTCCCAGTCCCCAGCTTCAGTCTGAGGCTTTTAAAAAAAATATTATTATTATTATTTCTCCTGTAGCAGCCTCTGTGGGAGAGTTAACCCTCTCCTGCCCAGGATGGCTGCCAGCAGCCAGGGTACTTGGCATGAGGATGTCTCTGCAGATCTTCACCTCAGTGATGGCCTGAGGGTGCATGCCCCTCTCCACATCAGGGCGGAGGCCTGCGCTGGAGCTCTGGCAGACCTACTGGAATGCTGGAATGTCCGGTACACCTCCTGGGTAAACTCATTGCCTGTCATATACTTGAGCTCTCCCAGCCTGGTGAGGCAGATGTGTGTGGTGGGTCTGGAAATCTTGGGCATCCGCTACTTGGTTACACCCCTGGAGACCCTGGCAGTGTGGGTGGTGGCCTCCAACATCCTCCCACACCTACCAGACTGGGATCTCACCAACGCACTTGAGCTCAACAGCCCCTGGTGCAGGCTGACCATGGGAAGCAGGGAGCCTAGGCTCAGGCATGTCCTGTCCTTTTGGAGGCAGACATTCATGCTCCTCGTGGGTGGCACCTGCCTCTCTCCATTACCTTTGTGGTGGATGGGCGGCCCAATGTGGTCTACCTCTTCAAGGGCAGGAAAGCATGCTGCTGCTGTGGCAGCAGCTCTCACCAGGCTTCCCAGTTGCCCACTGGGGAAGTCAGCTGGGGCACCAGCTGCTGCATCCACACAGAGGGATGGTGTATCCACCTCTGGCATGGGAGCCTTGTCAAAGGGTGGGGTTGGGGGCTCCTCCCAGCCTCCCTACACCCCTGCTCCATCTGGGGTGATCGACCCTTTTGGCATGAGCATGCCACCCAGGGGGAGGGCTCATATGTCCTCTCAGGTTCCTTCCACCTCTGTCAGGGCTGATGCCCCACCCAGTGGAGGGGCTGGGGACTCCTCCCAGCTCCCTCCTGCCCCGGTTCCTCTGGGACAGCTGGTGCCCCGAGTGCTGGCTTCCCACTGGGTGAGGCAACCATGGCCCCCTCTCAGCCTCCATCCCCACTCTCCCCACCTTATTGGGCTGCCCCCCCAGTATGGGGGTTTCACCTGGTGGAAGGACTGGGATGTTCTCCCAGTTCCCCCTGTCCCAGTTCCACCCAGGGTGGCTAGCGTCTAAGGCACCCCATCGGGTGGAACAACTGAGACCTCCCCTCCACCTCCTTTCACTCCTGCCTCAGTTGAGGTGGTGTACCTGGAGGTGGCAAATCCCAAGCAGCATGGCCTGCCCCCTTCCGGGAAGTGCCACCTGCTTCCAAGAAAGCCAAGAGCAAGAGGCAAAAGGGAGCTCCTAAAGAAGCCCCTGCCCCTTTGGGGCCTGCCTATGACAGCACTGGAGAAAATGTAGCCAGGGAACCTGACCCTACCCTGCCTGCCCCCCAGGAATCCCTGCCACTGGGTGTCCCAGTGACATCTGGCAACCCTTTGTCCCCATCCCTGCTCATGGGACTTGTGAGTGGCAGGGCAGGGAGAGAGTGCCTGCCTCTCCAGCATCAGGTACAGGATACAGCAGAGGGGCCTGCTACCCCCTCTGCCCACTCCCCTACCCACTGAAGCCATTGAGGAGGAGTTGGAGTGCCTGCCCTCTGAATGCCGCAAGCAGCCCCAGGAGCGGGATGATATTTGCCCCCCAAAGTGGATGGGGATCAATCTCCTGGAGATGGTCCTTGACCCAGATACTGAGGGGGGCCTGCTAGGGAGCCTGGCCATTGAGGGCACTTTCACCAGCCTCACCGGTAGGTTCCCTCCCAGAGTGAAGCCCCACTGGTTCTCAGTTGGCAACATCCAGCTCCTGCTGGAGGCCTCTTTGACTTCTTAGAGCAGACCAAGGGCCAGAGGAATGTGGCAGAGAATATCCGGTAATAGTGTCTGGACCCTGTGCAGTTTGTCTGTGCCACTGTGATGCAGTGAGACTCATGTGCCGGGACCCAGGCACGTGTCAATATGCCTTGCAGTTTGAGAAGCTGGTGACCAGGGTGAGGGAGGCGTGGGGCTGAGGTGGGTCCATGGAATAGGGTAGGGAAAGGATAGGCCTTCTCCTGTCTCTGCGGTTTTGCCCTGTTGTATCACCTCCTCTCCTGCATGTACCCTGCCTATCCTTCCTCTCTATTCTCCTGCTCATGGCGGTTACCACAATTGCCTCACTGAAAACCAACAGCTGCAGGAACCCAGTGAAGTGGACGGCCATCCTGGAGGGTTTGCGGCAGAAGCGGCTGATGATCTCCTTCCTCCAGGAGATGCACAGCAATGTGCACATTCACGCTGACTGGCATGTTACTTGGAGAGGCTGCTTGTTTCCATGACACCAACCTCAGCACAGCAGTGGCAACCCTTCTCTCACCACAGCTACAGTATGACTCAGCAGTGGCACAGGAGGTTGTCCCTGGCTGGCTGCTGACCGTCCACATCACCCTGGCACAGCAGAGCTTGCTCCTAGTCAATGTCTACACGACCACTGAGGGGAGAGAGAGGGTAGCCTTCTTAGAGACTCTGGGTGACATCCTGCGTGATGCCAGTGAGAACAATGACCTGCTTCTCATGGGTGGGGATTTCACCTGCACTGTCGATGTGCAGCTAGACTGGATGGGGCCAGAGCCACACCTGCCTTTGGCCTGGAAGCTATGGACCGTGCTGGAGGTGGCGGATCTTGTTGATGCCTGGTGGGTCCTCCACGCTGATGTGTGTCAATATACCTGGGCAAAGATGAGTGCCAGTGGGATCACCATGACCCATCTCAACCACCTCTAGATTGCCCAGCACCAGCTGCCATTACTGCGTAGCAGCCGCATCATCCCATCAGGCCTCTCAGACCATGCCCTGGTCTGCTGTAAACTGAGCCTCGCTGGCAGAGCACACACACGGGCCCCTTACTGGTGCCTCAACATCAGCCTACTACAGGACACCCACTTCAGGGACTGCTTCGGCCACCTGTGGTGAAGCTGGGAGGCTGCACGAGCAGACTACTCCTCCTGGCAGCTGTGGTGGGACTTGGGGAAGATCCAGATTTGGGCATTCTGCCAGCAGTATTCCCAGCAGGTGGCAAGCGAGATCCGCCGCCCCAACCAGGAGCCGAAGGAGGATGCTTGAGGCAGCCTTGCTTTGTGCAAGCAATGATGTGGCACTCCTCGAGAGCCCCCAGTCCTGCAAGAAATGCCTGAAGGAGCTGGCGGAGGGTGTGACCAGTGGTGCAAGGGTACTTGCCTACTGCCAGGAGCTGGCAAGGACTGACGCCCTGATTGGCTTCTTCTTCAGCTTGGAGAGGCGGTAGGCTGTGGCAAAGACATTGGGCCATCTCAAGACCCTGGAGGGATGGCTGCTCATGGGCCCAGGTGAAGTGCAAGGGCATGCTGTTGTCTTCTATTGGGACTTGTTTGCAGCTGACCCAATTTGTCCAGAGGCCACTTAGCAGCTGCATAAGGACCTGCTACGCCTCTGCACTTCACAGGTCGAGACCCTGGAGCGTGAACTGTGCTTGAGTTTCCCGCAACTGCTTCAGGACCCCTGGTCCACAACCTAGCCTTGCAGCATGTCATGCCCAGTCTGGCCTTCACCAGCCTCGTGGCTGCTCTCATTGACCCCGCCTGGGGCATCTCCTGGACCCAGCTCAGTTGGGCTGGCTGTCAGCTGAAGCCCTGGCTGCCCGGCTGGCACTGTGCTCTGTCCGCACAGTGGGCTGGCTTCTGTGGGCTGTTAGGGCCGCCCTCCTGACGGAAGCAGCGACTGCCCTGGAAGGCTCACCAGGGCCTCCCCACCATGGACACCAGAAGTGATGTCTTCCCACCACTGCCGGTCATCCCAGCAGTGTCCAGTAAGCTGGTTGACCAGCCCGAAACACTGCTTAGGCTCCCTGTGCCCCTCAGAAGCCATATGGGCTGCCCTTTTGGCATACTGCCCTGGAAGGGACTCTATGATTGGGTGGTGCACATCCGGCATGCCCAGGTGCTGGCCAGCTGCCCCAACACCATATGGCAGCAGCACCTGGCATGGCCTGGGACCCCAGCGTGGTGCACACTGTACAAAGCACCCACTGCCAAGAAGACTGGTGACCTCCAGTGGAGATTGGTGCATAGCATCCTGGCCACTGGCACCTTTGTGCACCACCTGGACCCAGTGGCTTCAGTAGCCTGCCCCTTCTGCCTGGGGTTGCTGGAAGAGGATGTTTTCCATGCCTTCCTCGACTGCCCCTGGCTGCAGCTGCTCTTTGCTGCCCTTGGGGATCTGCTTCAGGCACTGGGTCAGGACTTCTCAGAGTACACCTACATCTACTCTTTCCCATACTGGGCAGCTGAGCAGGCTGCAGTCAGCTTGCCCAACTTCCTGGTGGGCCAGGCTAAGATGGCCACTCTGAAGAGCTGGTGAAACTGGCTCACCGGGACCAGGATGGACGATGCCCTGTACCTCTTCTGCCTGCTGCTGCAGGCCCGCCTCTCACTTGAGTTCGAGCATGCAGTCCTTCGGTGGATGGTGTCCACCTTTGAGGAATGCTGGGCCGTTGAGGGGGCACTGTGCCAAATCAAGGGGGGATGCCTGGTCCTTGCCCTGTGACGCCACCAGCTGCTCAGGATACAGAGGTGCATCCAGTGAGCTGAGACCTCGGGCTTTGTCCATGCGGGCCAACTTCTGATGTTCTGAGGCCCCGCGGGCATCCCCACTAGCAGAACTGTGTGTATACACACACACACACATCTTTTGTTCTTTGTGTTTTTTGTTTTTTGTCTAGAGTGTGTGAGCAGGCTTTCTCCTTGAAGTCCAGATCTTCAGGCCAACCTGTACATGATCTCTACTGCCCCCCATTTGTCACCCTCCCCAGAATAAACATTTCTTAAAAGTCAAAGTCTTTGTTTCTTTCTTTCTACTGTGGGGAGTTATCTTATTTTAGCTTTTGCCTTTTGAGGGGTGCTCTTAATTGCCTTGCTCACTGCTTTTTCAACTCCCCTTTTCTCTTTTTATTTTTTGTTTTCTTTCCTAACCCCCTTGCACACCTCTCTTTCTCACTCCTCCCTTTCCCTCTTTGGGTACTCACCACCCCTCCCTTTTTACTTTTCATGGCCACATTCCCAGACACTTACCTCTGTAGTCTATATATACACTTTTTTTTCATTCCCTTAGTTTTAGCTTTTGGGATTAACCCTGTCCTAGCAGGAATGGCTGCTTCTACACCCAGTGGCTGGCATGGGGATGCCTCTCAAGACCTCCCTCTTAACCATGGCTTGAGGGTCCATACCCCTCCCAATGTCAAGGTTGAGGTCTGCACAGGTGCCTTAGCTAATCTTCTGGGATGGCATAATGTATGTAACCGTGGCTTATGTTATCATGGTCCCAAATACTACCCAGCCCTCGCTGCTGCCCACCACACCTACGGTGCCCACCCCCTAGGGCAGAGGCCCTAGCAGGTGGAGGGAATGATGCCTCCACTTGCCCCCTGCCCACCCTGGCTGAGGTGGCTGGGGCAGCCAGTGACTGTAGCACCAGGGCCCAGTCAGATGATGGGGGTTGGGCCTCCTCCCAGCCATGCTCCACTGTCGCCTTGTCTGAGGTGGCTGGCCCAGGGGGGTGGGTGAGAGTGGTCTGTCCCATCCCATCCCCTATGAAATGGGGGCTGCCCACCACTAGGCAAAAGAACAAAGAGGTGAAGCTGAAGGGGGCCTCTCAGGACACCCCATCCCTGTTGCGGCCCTCCTTGGCCAGCATTGGTGGTGGGAGAGGCTAATGGAGAGCCTGACCCTGTTTTGGCTGTTCTGCCGGTGACCCCATTGCATTTGACCATGGCCGGAGATGACTTGGCAGTGAGGGAGGTGACAGTGGGGGTCACCAACCCCTTGCCTGTCTCCCGGCTCCCAGACTCGGGTAGCAGTGAAGGTGATACAGAATGCCTCTCTTCTGAAGGCCTGACCCAGGGGATCAGGGGGTGGCAGAGGGGTTTGTTGACCTCTTGGTCATGTCCCAGCCTAATGGTTTGGATGGGGAAGCTAGTGAGATGGATATGCAGCTTTCTGAGTGTTGCAAGCAACCTCAAGAGCAGGATGACCTCTCTCCCTCCCAGAAGGTGGAGATCGCTCTCCTGTAGCCAGTCCTCAACCTGAATGATGAGAAGAGGCTGCTGTGCCTGGACATTGATGGCATAGACCAGGGTCAGGCAACTACTTTGGGTAGAGGGCAGCTTGATTAGTTTTGGTGATCTGTTGAGGGCTGCATGGGTTGCCCTGCCCCTTCAGTTGCTCCACTCCCTGGTCACCATCTTGGGACCAAAAGTCCTGACCCTGACCTTTGCCATCAGCAGTCTTTCCCCTTGCACAACTTACTAGGTAGTAAGGGGTTGTGACCTCTCTAACATCTTGCCCCAGCTTCCCTTCCCCTGACTAGTACTGGCCACCAGACCCTTCCCACAAGCAAGGACCCAGCCTACCCCATCAGGCCCCAGGCATCAAAAGCTGGCCAACCCCCACCACCCATCACTAGTGCCAGCATGACCTGGTCCTGACCCATCCAAGCCCCCTCCCAACACAGCAGAAGCCAGCCCAGGCCAAGGTCTCCTCACCTCCAGTGCTATAGGATCCCTCCTGTTGCAAGCCACAGGGGGTTCAGCCACAGCTTTCCCTCCCTGGTGTGGCCCAGCCAGCACATCCTGTCCCCTACCAAGTGATGGCTTCCCCAGGTGCTGCTGCACTTTCCCCCTACCTGTGCCAGCTGGTCTCAAAAGGAGGAGACTCTGCCACCGCTTCTGCTGGCCAGCTGGACTCGTTCCGTCCTCAGCCGCATGTGATAAGCTGGCTTCAGTCTCATGCTGCTCTGGATGGGACAGCACTGGCCAGGAAAAGTGGCATGAAGCTGCAGTTAGCTTCCCATGTGCTGCTGGGGACAGGAGGAGCCCGGCTGGGTCTGCACCAGCCAGGAAAGGTGGCATGCAGCTGAAGTAGGCTCCTCATGTGCTGCTGGAGATGGCAGGAGCCTGGATGGGTCTGAACCGGTCAGCACAAGCAGCGGTGAAGCCGTGTGCTGCTTGGGACTGACTGGCATAGGCAGGAGGAAAGTGTAGTTGAGTTGCTGCTGCTCTGGCCAGGCTCGTCCTGTCCTGAGTGGCACATGGCTCCACTGCCACTTCTGCTGTCTGATGCCAACCCAGCTGGGATCCTCCCATCCCCAGCGGCACATGAGGAGCTGACTTCAGCTGCATGCCACCTTTCCTGGCTGGTGCAGACCTGGCTGGGCTCCTTCCATCCCCAGCAGCATGCAAGGAGCTGACTTCAGCTGCATGCTGCCTTTCCTGGCTGGTGTGGACCTGGCTGTCCCATCCAGAGCAGCATGCAGCTGAAGCCAGCTTCCCACGTGCTGCTGGGAATGGGGTGAGCCCAGCCAGGTCTGTGCCAGCCAGAAGTGGCAGTGGAAACGTGTGCCACTTGGGATTGACCAGCACAGGTAGGGGAAAAATGCAGCTGAGCCCCTGCTGCTCCAGCTGGGCTTATCCTGTCCTGAGCAGCATACAGATCCAAGCAACTGCTTTCCTGGGGTTATCTGCAGGGCAGGGCCCTTTCCAGTCCCGTGCAGCAAAGCAGAAGCTGGCTCAGACAGTTTTCCCTCACTGGCGCCACAGGTTCTGGCCCAGCCCCCCCTGCCCCTCTTCAGCTGAAAACATGGCCTGAGCCAGGGCGGGGTAAGGCCAGCTGGGTCAGGCTGAGGTCAGGGTTCGTCGCCTTGCAACCAGAGCCAAAGGAAACAGCCTGAGGTGCTGCAGCCAGCAGCTGGTGTCACCGGAGGCTTTTAGAGAGGCAGCCGCCATTACGTGGGTTTTGAAGGGGCTCTGTGGGCCAGAGGGAAGTGCTTGGTGGGCCGGATCTGGCCTGTGGGCTGTATTTTGCCTATGCCTGACATAGACTGCATTTTGGGCAAGCTTCCACCTGGGGAGGGTCCAGGAGAGGGTCTTTTTTTCAAGACCTTGACCACCCTTCTGGCAATGCTAGTGAGGACGATGACCTGCTCCTCATAAGTGGGAATTTTAACTGCACCGTTGACACCTCACTCAACTGCATGGGACCTGAGCCTCACCTTCCCTGGAAGCTGCAGTCTTCCCTGGAGACTGTGGACCTCATTGCTATCTGGCAAGCCCTGCATCTTGATGTGCATCAGTAAACCTGGGCCAGGACGAGTGCTGGTGGTCTCACCACAGCCTGTCTTGACTGCCTTTATGTCACCAAGCACCATCTGTCACTCCTGCACAGTGGCCTCATCATCCTGCTCCAAGACTCCTACTTCCAGGACTGCTTTGTCCACATTTGGCGGGCCTGGGAGGCTGCAAGACTGAGCTACTCCTCCTGGAAACTATGGTGGGACGTGGGCAAGGTACAGATCTGGGCTCCCAAGAAGGGAGATTTTGGCTGCATTAAGAACTAGTGGTCCATCTCCCTGCTGTGTGCAGACTGCAAGATTACAGCCAAAGTGCTGGTGACCCATCTCTGCACCATCATGGCCTCTGTCACTGGGCCTGAGCAGAGCTACTGCGTGCCGGGCAGGACCATCTAAGACAACCTGTTTATGTTGCATGACTTACTCACAGCCAGCAAACTTCAGCCTAGACATCAGCCTTATCCCTCTGGACCCGAGAAGGCCTTTGACTGGTTGGGCTATGCCTACCTCTTCCAGACCCTAGAAGACTTTGGTTTTGGGTCTTTCTTCACTGGGGACCTCTGGGTCTTGTACCAATACATCTTGAGCCTGCTCAAGGTGAATGGTATGTTTTGCACCCCATTCCCCATGCGCAGGGGCATCCATCAGGGCTGCCCCTGTCAGGTATGCTCTATGCCCTGGCCATTGAGCCACTGCTGCATGTGCTGTGGTGCTGCCTGAGTGGTGTGGCACTGCCTATGGCCACAGGCCCGTCCATTGGCCCTCTGTTCTGTCTGTTGGCATATGCAGATGGCGTGACCATCTTCCTCAACACCCAGGAAGATGTGTGGGCCCTGACAGACTGCCAGTGATCCTATGAGCTTGCCTCCTTGGCCTGTATCAACTGGGCCAAGAGTGATACCCTGCTGCTTGGCACATGGACCAGTGAGGCCCACCCTGGTCTTGCCAGGGGGCCTCACCTGGCACTGTGAGGGCCTCAAGGCCTTGGGCATGTTCCTGGAGCCACCAACCTTCATGGCAATCAACTGGGATGGCCTTGAGGGGATGGAGGCCTGCTTGCAATGGTGGCACTGGGGCCCACCCAGCCTTTCCTACCATGGATGTGTCCTCATCACCAAAAACCTGTTGGCAGTGACTCTGTGGCACTGGTGCACCGTACTCAACCTGCTGCTGGACCTATTCAAGAGACTCCAGTGCCTCCTGGTAGATTTCTTCTGGGATGGGTGCCACTGGCTGCTACGAGCTGTCCTTTATCTGTCACTGAGGGGGCCCAGAGTCTGGTGGACCTGGAAAGCAAGGTGACTGCCTTCCATCTGCAAGGCCTTCAGTGACTCCTCTATGGACAGGAGCACCTGCTCTGGTAACAACTGGAGTGCCAGTTCCTGCAGATCGTGGGCCCCTTGGCTTCGACCGGGAGCTCTTCCTGCTGGACATCATGCTCCCAAACTGGGTGCTTCTGGTCTTCTACCAGGCATAGTATGGGCCTGGCAGGCCACCTTCCACCTTGGGGACAAGGGCCAGTGGCTGCGGTTCCCACAGCTGCTGATGGAGCCCCTGATGCACAACCCATCCCTGCAGTGCCCTGTGCTATGCCTGGCTTCCATCAGCCTCACAACCACCCTCATCCAGGCATGTGTCCTCTGCCTGGGCCATCTTCTTGACCCCACTCAGTTGGCCTGGCTCTTGCTCAAGGCCCTGACCACCTACCTGGGCATGAGCTCCATCTGCAGAGTAGGCCATCTCCTGCATGACATCCAGGCTGCCCTCCTGCCAGAGGCAGTAGCCACTCTGGATGGCAATCTCCAGGTGTGCCAGGTCTACCTCACCCCAGACGCCCCAAGTGAGACCTTCCCCGCCCCACTGCCAGTTGTCCTGGCTGCTGGGCCTGGCACCCTGGTGACACTCCCCGTGCATCCTGACAGTGACACAGCCCCTTTGCTTCCCTGCCCCATAGAAGCCTGTATGCCTGGGTGGTTCATGTCCACCTCGTCCAGGTGCTGGTGGGCCATCCTGATACACCATGGTGATGTTGCCTGGGGCTGCCAGATTACTGGCCTATCCAGCTTGATGCACACTGTATAAGCTGCCATATTTGCATCCCACTTTGACCCAGCCACCTCGACGGTTTGCCCCTTCTATCCTAGGGGCACGCTTTAAAACCATGCCGCAAATGACTTTATTAATGCCGCACACTCACCCAGTGAGGAGCTGGGCTGCAGCTTTGAGAGGAACTGGGCAGCAAGCTGAGTGTGGCAGAGACACTGTGGCCAGCATGGGACACTTACTGAGGTAAGCTCAGGCAGCGATTCCTCCTTGAGGCCATGTGCTGCCGGAGGCGAGGTGGGGCTGGGGCTGGGGGCTGGCACAGGGGAACTGGTCCACTTCCCAGTCCTGGCACCATGTGATTCCTTGCTCCCAGAGGCATAGGGAGGCAGGGACGGGGGCTGGCGCGGGCTATGCTGGTGCCGTAAAATTGCTCTGCTCCGCAGCCCCGATGCCACGTGCCTCCTTGCTCCCGGAGGTGAGCTGATGCGAGGCAAGGCTGGGGCTGGCTGGGGGCAGGAAACTGCTCCACTCCTGGCCATGAGGCAAGGCAAGGTGAGGCAAGGTGAGGTGGTGGCTGGGCCGGGACTGAGAAACTGCTGCGCTCCCGGCGGCATTCAAATTTAGGAGTGTTTTCCCAGATTACTTGAATATGTGTATGCAACCTCAGACTAAGCAGTTAAAGCTTGTTGCTGCAGTATTTCGGTGTCTAACAACTGCCTAATAATTTCAGTGGGAGTTAAGATCCTAAATATGTTTAAAATGTCATTTCAAAGGGAATTGGGTACCCAGGTATCTTTAAAATATCTTACCTTTAGCTTCATCAGAGAGAAAAATCTGTTCTATTCAGTGACTCTACTCAATTTCCATCCAATCAATCTGAGATGCTATGGCTGACCAAAGCTCACAAGACCCTTGGACAGATAAACTAATATCTTAGTGTACAGCTAAGGTGAATCCTCACTACGCTTGCCAAGCTTGAAAAATAGAAGTAGTGTGACTCACTATATATGGTGCAGTAAAGCTAGAAATGGTACGAGCTAAAACCATCAAAAACAGGCATATTAATAAGTGAAAAATAAAAATAAATGAATTCCAATCCTCCACTCCCTAAAATGCATTTGTTGAAGAAATAAAAGCAGATTTCAAATCAAAAGAAAGGCCAGTGTTTATGGCCAAGGTTCCCTCCAAGCTGTGCTCCTGGAGGTGAGGTGGGGGCTGGGGCTGGTGCCAGTTTTTTAGCCATTTAGTGGTTTGTCTTTATTGTCACTAGTTTATGCATTTGAATTTGAAAGTATTAAAGTGCTGGTTACAGCTGGGTTGGTCTAAGGGCATAGGCAGATATGGTACTTTGGGTAAATTAGCTGTTAGCTGCTTTTTCTATCATTCTAGCTGCTTAGCTGCTTTTTCTACCATTTATTTACCAAAGGTAGATGGGAGTAATTTTGGTAAATAAAGGTTATAGTATTATCTTTTGTTGTTATATTGTGGGGCAGACCAAAGTGGTGCATGCCAAAAGGGGGAGGTGGGACCAGTTCAGGAATGGACCAAAGTGGCACACTCACGGACTGAAGCAGTACGCTCACGGACCACTACACCTTAGAGGGAACATTGTTAACTGGTCTGGGCAACTGGACAGGGTTGGTGGTGGACTGCGACTCCAAGTTCGCGCTGCACCCTGAGCCGTCACCAGGCTCCTTTTTGCTTTTTTTCTTTGTGTGGGAAGTTGAAGGTGTTGTCACGTGTATGATTAGATACAGCAGAGGAGGAATCGTTTGTTTATAGAGGGCTTTGGTCTGTATGACCGTGTGGCTGGGTGTCCCGATCACATAATGGTATGTTAGGCATGACGTGTAATACAGCAAAGGTGTTTGTCATGGTGTGATGTTATGAATGTAATGACATGGTGCTCTTGGTTTGATGGTAATTTGTTTGTCTTTGCTTTGTATATTGGGCCCGATAGGGGCCAAGTTTTTGTACCTCAAATCCCAGAATAAAGTAGCTAAAAGTCAAAGTCCTTCAATCGTTTTTGTTTTGGCAGAAAAAATGGACAAAAATATTCTATATTAGTTTGATACAAATAGAAATAAAAAATTATTTGAAAAGCTCTGCTCTCAACCCTATTTAGGTTTTTTCAACCTTAATCAGTTTTTAAGTTTTCTAGTTTGGGAATCATACACCATCGACAAGAGAAGCAGTATTTAGTATATCCAGTGCAAAAATAGGTTTTGTTTCCACTGTACCTTTGAAATCTATATGTGGAAACCAAATATTCTCAGGAAGCTCAAACACCAAATTTCTCAGTGGACAATAGGAAAATTACTTTTTTTTTTCTAGAAAAGAGTTAATGTAGGCTTTTAAATTAACTAAATTGAAACTAATTTTACTCTTCTATTGTTCTAGAGAATGTATTTTGGATGGTTAAAATGTTCTGACAGACTCAGTACTTGTTTTTCTTTCTCTCACATTAGGTGCAACAAGATTGTTCTGCTACTTCAGAGACATGTGTATCAGAAGCTTCATCATTTGCTGCAGACAGAGTTTCTCAATATGCATGTCAGAGGAGGACAACTCTAAATAATTACAACAAAAAGTTCACGGTATTTTTTCTTTCATCCTTGAAAGGCTTAATAAGGAGGGTGAACAAACCAACATAGCATTTGGTCAAGATTATCCCTATTACATCGATCAGTCAAGTCTGCTCTGATGTGTTCTATTCAGAACATGTTGGAGCACGTAGTTTCACAGTTTCATAGTTTCTAGGGTCGGAAGAGACCTGAACAGATCATCAAGTCTGACCCCCTGCCATGGCAGGAAAAAGTACTGGGGTCAAATGACCCCAGCAAGGTGTTTGTCTAGCCTCCTTTTAAAGACCCCCAGGGTAGGAGCCTGCACCACTTCTCTTGG
>NW_017728951.1:28632321-28640031 GCF_001723895.1 Crocodylus porosus | reverse complement strand
GGACCCCACTGCCCACGTCCCTCCAGGTCGAAAATGACCCATCCACTACCACTCTCTGGGTGCAGCCCTCCAGCCAGTGGGCGACCCATTTGACTGTGTAGGTGTTGACACCAGAGTCCCCTAGTTTTTTAATGAGAACAGGGTGAGAGACAGTGTCAAAGGCCTTTCTAAAGTCCAGAAAGACTACATCCACTGCTATACCTGCATCTAAGGATTTTGTGACCTGGTCATAGAAGGCCACCAGGTTGGTCTGACAGGACTTGCCTCTAATGAACCCGTGTTGGTTGCCCCTAAGCATAATCTTCCCAGCTGACCCTTCATGGACATGCGCCAGGATAATTCTCTCAAAAACCTTACCCAGGATCAAGGTAAGACTAACTGGCCTATAGTTTCCTGGGTCTTTCTTCCTCCCTTTTTTGAAGGTGGGAACTACCCTCTTCCAGTCCTCTGGCACCTCACCAGAGTATCACGAGTGCTCGTAAAGCCCTGCCAGGGGACCTGGAATGACCTCAGCTAATTCCCTCAGCACTCTGGGGTGGAGATCATTGGGACCAGCTGATTTAAACATGTCCAGTCCCTCCAGAAGTTCCTTGACTATATCCTCACTGACCCTTGGCCTGGGGGGTCCTGGTGGAGGGGCTGATCTGGTCACTGCTCAGGAAAATGGAGGCAAAGAAATTGTTAAATAGGTTAGCTTTGTCATCTGGTGTTATGACCAGATTTCCTAGCGTGTCTTGCAGGGGCCCCACATTACCTGGTACCTTCTTGTTGTCCTTGATCCGAGTAGTTAGTCCCAGTTCCATCTCCACCTTGGCCTTCCTGACCGCCCCCCTGCAGCCCCGAGCACCTGCAGTATAGTCCTCCCTGGTAATGGCCCCTGCCTTCCACTGAGTGTACACCTCCCTTTTAGCTAGGAGATGTTCCTGGATGCTTCTGGTGAGCCATGGGGACTTTTGTGCCCTCCTTCCCCCGTTTGATCCCCCTTTGGGCTTGGAGGATCATCTCCTTAAGGAGCGACCACTCTTCTTGGACACCCAACTCCCCCCCTCTGGGACCTCAGTGCCTCCCTGACTATTCTCCTTACCTCATTGAAGTCCACTCTCCTGAAGTCTAGGGCTACTGCTTTGCTGCAGGCCTTTGCCACCTTGCACTGGATGATGAATTCCAGCAGGTGATGATCACTGTCGCCCATGTGGTCAAGCACCCGCAGCCCTCTCACCAGGTCATTGCCTGTGGCCAGCACCAGGTCCAACAGAGCGTCTCCCCTGATGAGGCTGTACACCTCTTGGGTTAGATGGAGGTCCTGTATTTGGGCTAGGAACCTATATGAGCAGTTCCCAGCAGATGTCTGGAAAGTTCAGGTCACCCATGATGACCACGTCCTTTGACCTAACTACCTCCGTGAGCTGACTTAAGAATTCCTGGTCTAGCTTTGCATGCAAAACTTCCCATAGGTTTTGGGGCAAAATAGAATCACCTGAGGAGAGCAGCCCTTCAGTCTAGCCTAGTAACTCAGTAAAAAGGAGTAAGTTATTTTAATTTTGTTATCTGGTTGGGCTCTGGATCTGTTTCTTGCTTCTCTTATCAGTAACCAGTCTGAGTTTTGATTGCTTCCTTTGCTTTGATTAAGGTGGTTGTCATGTCTGCAGATGTTCACTTTGTGTTTACTTAGAAATAGGCTTTGGGGCATTTCTGCAGTGCCCAAGTAGGCTTGCCCATACTTCTGCAGCTTGACTTAAGTGCCTTGAAAATGACCAGGGTTGACAACAATTTGTAGGTGCCCCATTGTCAGAGGGGATTTGAATCACTTTTTCCAGTAGGTTAGGAATATCCCTTTCCAGAGGACTTCTTGAATTTGGCCCAGAGGACAGTCAACAGGGGAAGATATATGTGAGGTCAGGAAGAATACCACAAGCTCAGTGAAGAGATGCTCTGCTGGAGGGGCTATCTTCTTCCTTGCCATTTTAGGAACACATGAACCTGAACAATTCTATTCCATCACAAGTGGAAATAGAATACTAAAGTCATATAAATACCAAGAATTGCACTTAGATAGATGATGGCTATGCAAGTACTCCTTAAGTACGTGCATTGAAATAGGACTTATCCCCTAAATTGCACATTGATTCACAACTAGTAGAATAGGATCTGGCCTTTTGTCTATTCCAGTCGAATAGGCAACTCAGGAACTGAAACTGTATCATACACTATTACTTAGCATTTTAACTGCACACCCAGCCTTCCATGTCCTTTATATATTCACATATGTAATTATGACATAAAACAACTTTATCATGGCAGGCTTGTTTATTATTAACAATTACTAAATCATGCTTATCAATTTTCATGAAATTCTGCTTATATTTAAAGAGTAAATGCTATTAATTGGGGGGAGATATGTTGTATTTTTCATAAGTTACCAGGTGGTCGATTTTCTGTCTCTAGTGCAACATTTCAGTTCATCTCTACATCGAGAGCTGTAAATGGTGAACTGTGAACTTGCACACTACACACCCCCTTTCCCTGAAATCAGCCCACCAAAACTGTGATATGTGTCTTAAGAGTGGTCCCAGAAAACAGAAGGGGCAGAGTTCTGTGTTAACCCTCTCACAGCTGCAGTAGCTAGTGGTTGAGTTGTGTAGCTTTTGCCTAAAGCTGGCTCAGGGCATGTGAGCTGCAGCATGCTTTCTGTAGTATCCTGAAACTTGTGGTGTGGAAACAACACTTCATTATTTATAGGAACTTATATAAAGAACTATTTAGTGTAAAGAAATGACACTTTTGCTGCTGCCCTTGTGAGGGTCTGTGGCCTAGCCATGATGCTGTCCTGCTATACCACCCAGACTGTGTCCTGTGGATTGCCACTCTTCCTGTCATGTTTTGTGGGGAGCTTACTTTATCCCTCCCACCCCCACCCCTTTTTCTGCATTCTGCCTTCCAAAACCAAGGTGTATGTCTTTATTTGGGGGCATGTGGTATACAAAAAAATATGGTATTTATGATGGTCCTTTCTTTATTTCTCAGTATCTTTTGTGAGGGCTAGGATAGATTCCAAGTTTATCATTGAGGAAGCACTGGATTCATATTTGACCAGTTGGTGTTAGTTGAATGCATGAGAATCATTCTAACTGGTGACAAGAACAATGACACATTGAGCTTGTGTGGCAGTTAATTTACTAGGGACAAGGGCAGTATTGTTTTTTATCCTCTTGATTTTCAGTCCAAGCAACCTGCAATGAGTTCACTGCATAACTTTCCGATGGTGGCCTCTGACAAAATGGCAATGCTTATCTATCTATGAGACATTTTCACAAGTTACAATATACATTGGCTTGTTAGAGCTGCTTCTACTTTCTTCTCACACCCCACCTTGCAGTGAAGTCAGCTGTAGGCACGAGTGAGTAAGAAATGAAAAAGTAAAGCCCTTATTTGGAGCATCAGTGGTCATTCTGTCTAATGTTACAGAAGTTTGATCTTCAAGTTTGCTGTTGTTTCTTGGGTCTAGTAATAAACCTATAATTCATGTATTCAGTTAAGTGTTCCAACACATTTTTCAGTGCATGTACTTAACAACCACAATGAAGCATCAGTATAATTCACTTGTGCAAGCTGTGGGCAGCCAACCATTAAATGACAGATTGTCTCTGGCTCAGTGCCATATAGCCTGCAAATTAGGTCCAGACCATCTTGAATTATGTGTTAGTGATAGCATCTTGTTATAATAACTTTATTCAGGGAGCCAAGAATGTTCCTATTGCTCTTGTACTTTTAAATTTCCTTCAGATAACTTTTCTCAGTGCTTCTAATTTGGGGTGGGTTTTCTACTATATGGGCATAGGACAAATGAGTTTGTCACTCATTTCTGAATGATTTCCAGAATTTTTCCTTTACTCCCATTTTAAATCGTCTTCTGGAAGAATGGATGCTGAGTAGAGACAATTAAATATGCCATTTCCTATACTGTCCATCAGAGCAATTAAACAGGTGCTTTGTTAACATGGCAGTGATTTGTGTAATGAGGCTTGTGTTGTACTTCTTCCTTAGGAGGTGTATTCCTTGGTGACTCTTTTTAGATAATAACATTTATTTTAGTCATTAGTTTTCATCTTGAATTACAATTCATAAATTCTTTAGTACCTAGATGTTTATTTTTTCAAACTGGCTGACAGAGATTTTTGAATTGAGTCTCTGATGACAACATCTGTGGTAGAGTATAGGTTCAGTATGTAATAATTATGCCCCATGGTCCCATTTTTCTTTGCTATTGTATAATTGACTCACTTTTTTGTTCTTCTATAAATAATTCAGGTAGGTGCAACAACTGAACCTTTATAAGTCATAGCAGAAAATATGGTGGGTGGACTAGATGGTAGTGCCAAGCACAGTGATTATAATCAAACGTCTTATACAGCCATGAACAGAACAATAGGGGAGTCTTAAAGCAGATGAAACACATCACCTAAAAAAGATTAAACGATATGTGAGCCAATTCCTGCATAGAAGCAGAAGGGAACCAACCACATGGTTTAATTTTTGTCCTGGTTTTTTCTTTTTCTTTTCAAAAATATGTTTTTTTCTTTTCTGTATACATGGAATAGGTTGTACTGCCACGTAGTTTTTGTTTGCAGTTTGTTTATTCAAAAAACACTCATGAGAATTTTTTCCACTGTGACCATCACAGTAAAATGTGTTTATGACTATTTTTGTGGTACAGATTAGGGCTATCAATAAATCACAGTTAATATGCGCAATTAACGCATTAACTGGTTTTTGAGTTAATTTTTTAAATGCATTAATTGTGCACATGATTTTGGAGCCCACACCTGGGCTCTGCTCTGCCATCTCTGGGCCACCCAGTGGGACAGCAGTGGCAGTGCAGAGGACTGCAGGGCAGCCTGGGCGTGGGCTCCTGGAGGCTGCAGCTTGAGGTGGAAGTGGGGCGCACGCAGACACAGACAAGCAGCTGCAGCCTGCACACTGCATGTAGAGAAGCACTGCACTGGTAAGCCCGTGGAGGGGGTGGGATGGAGGGAGAGGGTAGGGGTGGGGAGGTCAGATCAAGGCTCCCCACAGTGGGGGAGGAAATGGGGCAGGGGTGCTGGGATGAATGGGGCCCTGGGGCCAGGGTGGGTCATGGGACAGAGCCAGAGGAGGCTCATACAGAAGTGCAGGAGAGGGGGGCATGGCTCCCTGCCACTGTGCACACCCCTGGAGGAGGCATGGGGGGCACGTGCCTGCTGGATTTGTGCATGGGGCAGAGGGGAGCACCTTGCTGCAGGGTGGGGCTTTGTATCCTGCTGCCTTTGCCCTGGGACCTGCATGCTGGCTGCACTGCACGTCCCCTGTGCACCCAGTGGTGGGAGGCACAGTGTGGCATCACACGGCTCCCGGGGCAAAGGCAGCAGGGTGTCGAGCCCCAGCCCACAGTAGGTAGCCTACCTCTGCCCCATGCACAAATCCAGGGGGCATGTACCTTCCCATGCCTGCCCAGGGGTGCACGCAGTGGTGGGGAACCACCACCGTCTGCACAAGCTGGGCAAGCTGCCTGCAGCTCTGTGCCATGATCTGTCCCAACCCCAGGTCCCATTCACCCCAGTGCTTACCACTGCCTCTGCCCCATCTCTTCCCTCACCAAAGGAGCCTCAATCTGCCCCTCACCCCTTCTCCTCCACAGACGTACTAGTGCGGAGCTGTGTATGTGTGTGTGTCTGCTCCTCACACCCAAGTCACAGCCCCCCAGCCCTGCTGCTGCCCTTCACTCCTGACCCACAGGACCCCCACATCCTGCCAGGGTGTGCAGGGATCCACCCCTCCCAAGGCTCCAAGCCCCACACCTTCAGAAATCCCCCGCTCCCCCCAACACACTACACCCCACCCCCAAGCATACAAAGTACCTGCATAATTTTGCATAATTTTGAGTTTTTCTGCACATAATTCTGAATTTTTAGCTGTGCGATTAAAATTGCAATTAATTGTGACTAATTTTTTTAATTGTGCAGCTAATCATGATCAATTTTTATAATTGTGTGACAGCCCTAGTAGACATACCTTCTGCAATGTAAATACTACACTTTCTTGAATATCATATGCCCCCAGATAAGACATGCATCTTGTTTTTGTAGAAAAGATATTTTCCAGAGTCACTGCTGACAGTGTGACATAGAATAAGTCCACCTGGAAAAATCCAGGGTCCAGGAAGAGTGGCATTCCAGGAGCAGTCTGGAGAGGCAGCAGGAACTACCTGGTGTTCTTTATATAAGTTCTTATAAATAATGAAAAGTTGTTTCTATATCACAAACTGCATCAAGATAATGAAGAAAACATGCAGCAGCTCACGTGCCCTGAGACAGCTTCAGGCATAAAATACAAGGCTAGCCACTAGCTACTGCAGCTGTGAAAGGATTAACACAGGATTCTGCCCTTTGTGCTTTCTGGGGCCAGAGACAAGCACCAGCCATCTTAGGAGCCATTAGAGCACAGTGGGTGCATCTACGTGTACCATTAGGAGGCACCAATGAGACTGCAGAGCTTATTGTGCCTCAGTTTATTGCTCCTGGGAAGCTCCTGGTTGTGCATCTGTATGTATGACTGCAGCACATTGAGCTGGGTCCCAGAAACCCCAGCTTGCAGGGGACCCAGCGGGTGAGCTTGCCGGCCAGTGTTGCTCTGACTGGGCTCAGTGTGCTGCAGACAGACTGGCTTGGACATGAGGACTGCTTGAAGATGTTAAAAAAGAACAACCAAACAAACTGTGCTTTACTGGAAGAAGCAGTGCATTAGTTTGATCTGGATCCTCAGCATCTGTAGAGATTGGCTGTTTCAGTGGGGCTTTTGGGGGCTTTTATCTAAAGGTGAATCAATCAGCTATTAGAGAAAAGCACCAACCCCGCTCCACTGAAGTTTCCAATCTATACAAATGTTGGGCGAGCTGGGTCCAACTAGGGTGCTGCCTCTTCTGAGCAAGCGCGGGGCTCGGTGCAGGGTCATACTGAGCTTCAAGTGAAGCACCATTTTTGTTTTAATGTCTGCAAGCAGCTGAGGGTGCATAAATGCAGGTCTGTTTGGCCGGAAGCCACAGCACTGATGCTCCCTCATGCCACAGCCAGATGGTCAGCATGTACAAGTGTGCTGTTGTGCACAAAAAGACTCCACAGCAGGATAGGGCTTACATGCCCCAATTGCATATCACATGCCCCCCGATAAGACATGTATCTTGTTTTTGGAAGGTAGAATGTATAAAAAGGGTACAAGTCCTATCCTGCTGCAGAGTATATTATTTTCATGAACCCTCACAGGGGTCCATGTGTAAATGCTGAGACATTTACTGCTCAGTTAATTAGGTAACTGTGCAGTAAATGTCCCATGTAGATGAGCCCAGTGTCTTCATACTTTGGTTTGTCTCTGCTTTTATATCAGGGAAGAAAAATCAGCTTCCCTTCTTAAGACATGTAACCCAATTTTGGAGGGCTGATTTCAGGGAAAGGATGTGTTTGGTATGCGGGTAAATATGATATATATCTTGCATGCTCTTTCACCAGAGCGCCCCAAGGGATGATGAGGTCGAACGGTCACAAACTCCTGCAAGACCCTTTCAGGCTGGACATAAGGAAGAATTTCTTTACTGTCCGAGCCCCCTAGGTCTGGAACAGTCTGCCAGCGGAGGTGGTTCAAGCACCTACATTGAACACCTTCAAGAGTAAATTGGATGCT
>NW_017728951.1:28631163-28632221 GCF_001723895.1 Crocodylus porosus | reverse complement strand
ATGACCCCAGCTGACTTCCTGCCCTTTGGGCAGGGGCTGGACTCGATGATCTCCCGAGGTCCCTTCCAGCCCTAATGTCTATGAAATCTATGAAATCATATGTGATAATATTAAACCTAACTAATCAACCTGGTTAGCTCAGATTCTGCCACTTTTGTATGTAGTGTGCTCAATTCTCTGCTGCTCTTGGAGGGGGGTGACTGTCAGGCACTGGCAATGCGGAGGGCATGCACGGGTGTACACACGCACCCCCTGAGAGCACTGGTGCACCCCCTGTCAAGTCGCGCTCCCTGTTTAGGTGACGGGCAGGGGGGCAGGTAGGAGTGCTGGTGCCCCTCCCGTGAGTGCTGGCTGGGGAGCTGGGATGCCAGCAAAAGTGGCCGTGCAACTTCCGGAAGTGGCTGCAGGATTTTTGGGAGCAGCCCCTGGTCAGTGACATCAGCTGCCAGGGCCCCTCCCCTGGCTGCTGACTGGCGTCAGGGGGGGCATGTGGTACCCCCAGGAGTAGTTCTTGGAAAACTTACACCACAGAAATACCTCTCCAAATGATGGTCTCTTCCACGCTGTCCCCCTTTTTCTGGGGGAAGTAGTTATATGCTATTGGCATATAGTAACAAGCAGCAAATTGCAGTTCCCCTTCATTGGCAAAACAAAGGGAAAAATGAGACAAGAATGGGAAACTCAATTGTGCTTTGATTACTTTGAAAGCCTATCACTACTGTTGTATCTACAAGACATTTAACCCACACAATGATCAGAGCTGTGATGGAGATATAATGACTGTGTTTATATTAGTTGTAAATACCTGAATATTCAGACTATTAAAGGTCTGAACTTGTTACCTTGAATCCCACAGTATTTCTATTTCTTCCCAGGTAACTTGGGTATATAATCCCCTTCTCCAATTGAAGGGAATTGTTAGCTGGCAGGTGTGCTGTGGGGCTGGGGCAGGGGGGACTGCAGACCACTGTTTCCCTCTGTCCCTATAGAACCAGAACCAGGACAGTCAGGGGACTTAACTATATACACATTTATTTACATTAACTTATCACAAGGGA
>NW_017728951.1:28626925-28630978 GCF_001723895.1 Crocodylus porosus | reverse complement strand
ACTCCAAAATAAACATAGATAGCCAACAGATAAACTATAGATAAGTATGAGTGAACAATAAATAAGCCACAAATAAATACAAGTAAACAACAGGTAAAATAATAGCAACAGGGGGTCCCAGCAGAGCCCTAGGACTCTACTTATCTACTCATTTAGAAATATGAGATTTCATAAAATATAAGGCATGCCATCACACCACTTATGATGCAAGAACCCCAAAGATAAACTTAATCCCAAGGGGAAACCACAATGCTCTTGGGCTTTTCCCAAGCCCTACAAGGAAGCTGGTAACTTTAGTGGGGGCTTCCCAGTGGGACCTCCATTTTCAGGAGCCCTTAACTAACCAGGGGGGACTCCCCCTCCCCTGTGGGAATCCTCTTTTCCCTGCAACTCATGGCTCCCAGGCCTGGAGGGTGGCTCTCGTCCTCTGTGCCAAGCTGCTTTCTCACCTGCAGTGGGCTTCAGGGGGTCGCTGTCCTCTGGAACGGGGCTCCTCTATGCAGGGCTTCTGGGGCCTCTGGCTCAGCTGTCTGCTGCCTCAATAGCCCAAGCACTGTTTGGCTCCCTGGATTCAACCTTTTGCTATGGGTCGGAGGCCTGGGCTGCCTCATGCAGCACCATGCTCCGTCTGCCCCTGGACCCTCTGTGTAGCACCTCCCACACTGAGTTTCAGCCTCTTT
The DNA here is from genome assembly GCF_001723895.1 of Crocodylus porosus. Taxonomy (NCBI): domain Eukaryota; kingdom Metazoa; phylum Chordata; order Crocodylia; family Crocodylidae; genus Crocodylus; species Crocodylus porosus. The sequence continues at coordinate 28,630,298 of NW_017728951.1, read as the reverse complement.
CTGGGGGTTGAGGACCTGAGCCGCCCAAGCGCTCCAAAGGTCCTACTCCATGCACCGGCCTGTGCACTGTGTCTCTGGCTACACACCAGAGGTTGCAGACCCGAGCTGCCTGACGTAGCTCCCAGGTTCTGGATGCTGTGAGCCATGCTGCACACCGAGAGCCTAGTTGCTGGACCCGTTTGCTGTTCCCCACTGATGGAAGTCTTCAGGAGTGCTTCTGAGCTACTGCTTTGCCCTGCTTCGCAGTTCTCCTCAGCTCTTCTAAGCCCCGCTCTTCTCTCTTCTCTGTCCCAGATGTGCTCCCCTCATGCTGGGCACGCAGCTCCTTTTATACTCTCCAGGGCTCCGCCCCTGAAGTCTTCCGGACCCAAGTGTTGCAGTTCGGGGGTGGGGTGGGGGGGCAGGACTCCTCTTCCCCTCCTCTCAGGAAAGGGGTATGACTTTACTCCTTTTGCTGCCTCCTGATCGGTGGATCGGCTCAACCAATCAAAACACCAAGATTTCAAGCCTGGGACTCAACCCAAGCTCCAAAAGGCAAGCCTGCTACATATAACTGTAGCTATTCAACAATGGGAAGACAACACATTTAAGCCTGTGTAAGTGGCATTGTGCTTCTTTAAAAGAAGCAATGGATGGATGCCAGAGGCCCTTAAACCATTGTAACTTTCCTTGTATAAAATTATCCCTGAAAATTGCAGTGTCCATTTCCATTTTTGGGAAGCCATTTCCTCAGGGCAAGCAAGCTACTATCTACTCTCCCACCACTTAATGGTGAGGTCAGAAACAGCCATCTACAGTGTGCAGCTACCCTAGGATTACGTCACATCTGTCCATTCCTTATCCAAGTATAATTTACATGGTAATTTACACCAACTGAATACATCAATGGGGGGTATGTGACCATCTGTCAATTCCATGAATAAGACAGCAGGATCACAGGGCAATGTGTTTGACCAGAGGCAGCTGTTTAATAGGTTGTCTTTGTGGTTCTGTCTTATGCACTGAGATTGAGAGAGAATAGAATAGCAAAGCATTGTTCTCAAATTAACTTATAGATAGTTACCCTTCCATACTCCTCCAAAAGCATACACTGGAAGCTGCATCATGATTTCATGTGGTAAAATAAACAATGTCATTCTGCTTTGCCCAAAAGGGATTGTAGGATTTGAATATTAATACTGGGCTGCAATAAAATTCAGACAGGCATTATTCTTTGAGAGGAATACAATTTAATTCTTACAGAAGAAGGTAATTTAGTTGGTGGCAAATGGTTCTGTGATTCTGAGGCTTATTAGTGATGCTACTGAATGTTACTCTACTCTGACTCTTACTCATGGTACCAAGAATGTGAATATTTAGCATGGGGAAGATGCCAGGTTGTCTTTCTTTGCTGTTTATGGGGAAAAATGGTGGTTGTTTTCATTTTCTTCTCTGTTCTTTTTCCATGTAAATATTGTACCTAAAGGCATATGTTACAAATGTCGGGTGTATCCATGGCTTTTGTAACATAATACATTTATTTTATTGTATTTTAAATCAGACCTACACAGTGCCCTAGTTCTCTTTTTACAATTAACTTTGGGTTCTTGTAAGTGAAAAAACACTAAATAAGATGTATGCTTTAAATAACATCTCCTGTCTCATACTGACATTGTATTCTTTAGAAGAAAGTTCTCCAGGCAATATGTCAAAACAGTAACATGAGGTATGCTTTGTGTGTTCCTAAGGAAAATGGTTAGGTGGGTTGGTTCAAGAGGAAATGTGTTGCTTATTTTTCAAAAATAATTTTAAATAAGTATCACACAAATAGGATATAAACTTTTCAGCAACCTACATTCCCACCCTTTACCAAAAATATGTTATTTTCTCTGGCCATATACTTAGTGCATGTTTTCTTTAGCAGAAATTTCCTCTCAGTGTTTTACACTTTACCTTACATTATATGTTTTCACCTTTTCACAGATTGATACCCAGGGAAAGCCTAGGAGAGTTAATGCTCCTACTTCATTACTACACTCTACCAGTGATGCTAGTTCAGGGGTGGGCAAATTACGGCCTACGGGCCAGATTCAGCTCATGGAGGAGCTTTGTTTAGCCTGCAGCAGGTCCCTCAATCCTGCCTGGCCCAGGTACTGTTAGGCAGTGCCATGTCCTGCTAACCCCTGGGCACACAGCAGAGCTGAGGCAGCTCCACAGCTGGACTGCCTTTCTAGGCAGACCGGGCAGAGGCAGCTTCTTGTATCTGCTGCTGTTGCTGGTCCCAGTCCCACACTGATGGGGATCTGTGCCACAGCCTTGACCGGGCACACCCTGCACTTGCTCCGGATTCACCTGTTCATGCTAAACAGTGGCAGCAGCAGTGCCAGCTGGGCAGAAATTGCTGCTTAGCACAGGGGGAAAGCGGCCCCTCACCACTGCCTGTGCTCCCTGCTACAGCCACAGAAGGGCTGATTTCCCCCTGTGATGAGCAGCTGTTTCTGCCTGCCTGGTGCTGCTGCTGCTGTTTAGCATAAGTGGGGAAGTCCAGAGCAGGTGTGGGGCGTGCTCAGTCAGGGCTGTGGTGTGGGTCCCCACCAGTACCATGGGGCTGGGGCCAGTGGTGGAAGCAGATACAAGAAGCTGCAGAAAGGCAGTCCAGCTGTGGAGCTGCCCCAGCACTGTTGTGGGCAGTAGGACATGCCACAGTAGGAGCTGTGGAGCAGGCATGGGGTTGGGGCCCAGGTTATGGCTGATCTACTTTGGCATGGGTGAGTCTGGAGCAGGTGTGGGGCACTCTGGGGCTGTGCACTGTTGGCAGTGGGGAGGCACCAGAAGGCATGGTGACTCTGGGATGTTGTGGGGCAAGAGTGGGTGCTGACTGGCTCAGGGGGCATGTGTGGAGGGCTCCCCTGCACATGCACCATACCCACAAACCCTTCCCAATAAATTCCACAACCACACCCTCCCCCACACACTCACTCGTCCCACAAACACCACGCCCACCCACACCTTCTCCCTCATCCCTTCACAAACCCCACACCACTCCTCACATGCACCCCCCCACACCTGTGCATGTCTGGAGAGAGTCCCACTCACTGCTATGCACCCCCTCACCAGACACATACCCATACCCCGTCATGCTTGGGAAGAGCTTGACCAGGAATTCTTAGGTCAGCTCACTGAGGTAGTGAAGTCTAAGGATGTAGTAGTCATGGGGGACCTGAACTTCCCGGACATCTGCTGGGAAGAGCAGTCAGCCAGGTCTGACTGCTCACGTAGTTCTTAGACAGAGTGCAGGACCTCCATCTAATCCAGGAGGTGCACAGCCCCACCAGGGGAGATGCCTTGTTGGACCTAGTGCTGGCCACGGGTGATGACCTGGTGAGGGGGCTGC
>NW_017728951.1:28622138-28626825 GCF_001723895.1 Crocodylus porosus | reverse complement strand
CCAGGAGTGACCAGGAATAACGGTCACAAGCTGGCGGAGGGTAGATTTAGGCTTGATATCAGGAGGTGCTACTGCACGGTCAGGGCGGCTAGGAACTGGAACCAACTTCCAAGAGAAGTGGTGCAGGCTCGTACCCTGGGGGTTTTTAAGAAGAGGCTAGATGAACACCTTCCTGGGGTTGTTTGACCCCAGTACTCTTTCCTGCCATGGCTGGGGGGTTGGACTAGATGATCTACTCAGGTCCCCTCCGACCCTAGAAACTATGAAACTATGCACACCCCACACCAACCCAGCATGCCTCCCAGCCACCTTCTCCCTCCACACACCCCACAAACCCCATACCAACCCACACACACACCCACACACCCTCACAACCCCCCACAAACCTCCATACCCACTTATCCATATCCACACATACCCCCACAACTTCCCTCACATCCCACATACACCCACAGCTCCCACAAACCTCATACTCCCCACAACTCTCCACACACCCCCATTATATGCAAGAGTCAAACTTCATTTTGAGTTATTATGCCATCACCTGTATATATACTATGCAAACACACATGAATCAGGACAAAAATATTTCTTTTAAATAAAATTAAGATATATTATTGTGGATTTTTTATTTTTAGTATATAATTTGTTATTTTCCAGTTCAAAGATGGCAACCCCTCCTTCTCAAATGCAGTACTTCTGGGGCAAGAGAAGGGGCTTCTGGTGACAAAGGTCATGGGTTAAGGGGCGGAACTTCTGGTGCCAAGAAGGCAACCAGAGGGCAGGGCAAGGGTGGGGCTCTCAAGGGGAGAGGCTACTATTGCAGCCCTTGACAGCTCACCAAAGCTCATTAAGTGGCCCTCCACCTGAAATAATTGCCCGCCCCATGCTAGTTGTAAGCGTCCATTTTAATTCATCTCTCTCAATTGCCTTCATTCTGTCTTCCATGCTATGTGGGATGTTAAAAAGCCACTGCTGTTTCCTTTTTCACTTTTCCTCAGCTTCCAATTCTGTTGTTATAGGCAAACATTGATCCATCTATTCAAATGCCCGATGAATCTGCTTGTATGGAGTCCTGTCCACATCAAGACCTTCAACGCATATGCCTAGGCAAGAGTATGGAAGTGTTCAAGCTGCTCAAGACTTACCATCCCCACTTTAGACCATCCTGGCAGAATCCAAAGGCCAGATCGCATCCAGACATTCAGTGCCTTGATGGTTGTAGCTTCTGCCAGAGAGCAGCAGATAAGACTGCCTAACACCTCAGTAAGGGCGTGTTTCTGTCAGAGTGATGTCCCTTAGTCTTTCTCCAACCAAAGAGTACTCACAAGTTAGTGGGGGCTAGGTTTTTGAGGTTCTCTATACTCTCCTTATTATGGAGGTTACACTATTGTGGTATTTTATAGGAGCTTTGCCCAAGTAGCCCCACCACATTACTACTAGGCCCTCCAGTTAAGTGGAGCTTATGGTCATGGTCAGGCCCAAGCAACTACTGATGTTTAACTTCAGGAACAGTTGATGCCATCTGATATTTATTTTTAATAAAATAATATATTGCTATCTCCGTGATTCAGAACCATGAAGTTATGCACATTACATTATTACTGTTATCTTCATTTTCTCTTTTCACCTTCTCAGCTATTGTTTTAAAACTAGGTTGTAGTGTCTTTAGGGCTGGATGAATAATGGAATTCTTATTCTGCAAAATGAATAAAATAGAAAATGTTATTTTACATTAACCCTAAATACTTAATTTGACCCGAAATGAAATCTTTTGTTTAGTTTATACAAAATATAAACTGATTTTCTTCATCAACTCATAGAATTACTTATGATTTATATTGGTGAATGCAAGAGGATAATTAATTCATTGTATTTGAATGGATTATTCATTCTAAAGCCCATTTAAATTTACATGGTTCTGTTTTGAATACTGGCAACTGTAGTCTGAGAACATAACCCAGGTTCAGGTTTATATTTTACTGAATAAACTTCAAGTTAAAAAAATACGATCCAGAACAAAAACAATTTAACTTAAATTGCTAGTGTCAGTATAATGGCTTTTCAGCATATGCATATTAATACACAGCAATAAACTCTGGTGCAGATCATGTAAGAGTTTATTGCTCCTGGGCACCACATTTACACATGTGCCTAGGACTGCAGTACATTGAACTGGGTTGCAACAGCCCCAGCTGGCAGGGAGCCAAGGAGGACAGTCCACGGCTGCTCTGACTCAGCTCAATGTGCTGCAGAGGGGCTGGCTTCAATGTGGGGCTAGCCATCAGGCAGTCCCCATGCTGAGGCACTCTAGTGCCCTAGCCCTCTGGGCTAACAAAACACTGTTTACACATGTGTTGCTGTGCACAAACAAACTCTGCAGCAGGATAGTACTTGTATTTACAAGTACTAACCTGCTGTGGAGTTTATTAGTTTCCTGTGGCCTAATAGGGCCACATGTGTAAATGCTGAGACATTTACTGCAGAACTAATTAGGTAACTCAACAATAAGTGTCTTCTTCAGATGTGCCAAGTATCTAGTTCCAAAAGATTTAAGAAAAAGTGTTTATTTAATGTGCAATTACAGAGTAATCAAGTAGACAAAATGTGAACATCTGAGGATTGTAATAACCAATTGAGGATTTAAATGTTGAGCACTGTAGTGCAACAGATGTGAGGCAGCAACAAAGAGTGACCCAATGATCTCCTGTGTCCTAACACAATGAAATAGGTGAAATACTATTTTTGTGACAGAGATTTAAGAATCCAAAAAGATTCATAGGGTGCGCAGTTTCAAACTGTTCCAGGAACAGATGCAACTAAATTACGCTGTTATTTACAGAGAGGCCACAGAACAGCTGCACAACTATTTTACCTATCCTGGAAAAGAATAACAATTTGTATCATTTTTTCCCTTTACCTAAGCTTCAGATCTTCCTTCAGAATAGACACTCCTGTTCACTTAACAAAGAAAAATTTGTAAATTTTTAGGTTAGAACAGTGTTAGTTCTGATAAATCTGCATGTTGCAACCTTCTTTTACAATCTAAAGTTTATCTATGCACTACATAGATGGACTGAGGAAGTAAAGGAAGTTGTGCAATGGAAACATTTCACAAAGTGAAGAGCTGAAATTTTGCCCATCTTTCTTTCATGTTTAATTAAAACCTCATCCCCTGAAGAATACTCTGGGATCTATGAAAGTCCCAAACATGTTAGAGGTCTCTAGGCATTTGGTTTTCCATTCAACTATTTTCACTTAAATAGACAATCAGTGTTCTGTTTAATTAGTAAGGAGTGTGAGACAGTTCAGCATTTAAGTTAAGAAGCCATAACATTGCAGAATTGGGGTGCGGTCAATAATAAACTCTTGATTATGTTGCTCGAGATGGGATTTCTTTAATGAATTCTAGTAGGTTACAAGCTTCTTTTGAGTCATTTTAAGAAAAACAAAATTGAGAGCTATTTTATGTGTTTTTTTTTTCTCTTGGATGTTATCTAATGCATATTAGGGTATTGTATAGATAGCTACTTGCTTGGAAATTAGTTGTATTATTTTTTAAAGCAAAACAACTCTATCAAAATGTCAAAACTGATTCCATGTAGAAAGACAGATCTATAATTAATTGCAGCATTTGCAGGCAATGTTTTGTACAGGGAATAATGCATATTCAATACTAGTTTAATTGTTTATTTAAAATAGCTTAATGAGCTCTGCAAAGGGAGGAAAACACTGAATAATGCAAACTTGATTGAAAAAGAATGCTTTGATAATATTTTTTCATTGACTGTCAACAACCTCTGACTAATATGCTACATCTGATTGCCTTTTTAAATAAAGGTAGTGACATAGCTTTTCCAAGATCTGTCCACCCACTGGCAGTAAGTAGCAACTCCTTCCCTAAAATAGCAGTGCCATTGATACATGCAGACACATTTATCATGACAGCTAATTCAAGGTTAACTTGAACTTTGATGGGAAATTAATCTATTTAAATGTTCACACAATAGCCTGCTATATGGAGTGGGAGATATACCTTAAGATTTTTTAGCTTGCAAGTCAAATGAGGGAGAAGACTCTCAGTATCATTATTACATAATGTGTAGCAGGTCAGTACAGAAATTATTTTCTCTCTATATCTCTGTTCTCTGGTTTGTTTTTGCAAGCCAGCAGATATAAATACCTTTTAGCTCTTTTTTATGTGCAACTCTTTTGGGGTTAGGCATCAGTAAAAGAAAAGCTTTTGCCACCACGGCTTGCTGTAAGCTAAGTACATTCATACTCCAAGGAGAGAATGAGAAGGGCAGGGAAGTAATCTTGACACCAAGATGGCAGGAGAAAATCTGAGTGAAAGTTTTGTTGGCTGGGGGTTCTTGCTGTTATTTGACAAGAAGGAAGTATCACATTCTTCTAATGCTGGACAAGGAATTTTACTTGAGTAAGGGAAACTCTGTTCTCTTAATCTCCCTCTTTCTGCTTACCTTTTGCCTAGAACTATCTCTAGCCTCTAGTAAAACAGGTTCTTTATCCACAAAGTTTTTTTACTTTATTTTTGTCATCGGGAAGGCTTTGGCTTCCATGACCACAGCCCACTCTTTGGCGAGAGAGGCAGCGAGCTGCTGGGAAGAGATGGCCTCCACCTCTCTCCCCTGGGGAGGAGGCTCTTCTCAGCCAGGCTGGCTGACCT
>NW_017728951.1:28615281-28622127 GCF_001723895.1 Crocodylus porosus | reverse complement strand
CACAAACTCCTGCAAGACCGTTTCAGGCTGGACATAAGGAAGAATTTCTTTACTGTCCGAGCCCCCAAGGTCTGGAACAGTCTGCCATCGGAGGTGGTTCAAGTACCTACATTGAACACCTTCAAGAGTAAATTGGATGCTTATCTTGCTCCTATGACCCCAGCTGACTTCCTGCCCTTTGGTCAGGGGGCTGGACTCGATGATCTCCCGAGGTCCCTTTCAGCCTTAATGTCTATGAAATCTGTGAAAACAAACAAAAAAAAACCAAACCAAATTTGAGGAGTTTGTTTATGGATAAAAGTAGAACTTTCCTTTCAAAAAGGAATTTTCTTTATCACAAAAAATTTCATTTAGTTAAAAACCCAATTTTCTTTTGAAAAACAGTTTTGATGGACAATTTCTGACAATGTAGTTTCTGGCTGATATTGGGGCTGATTCATGAGGATTTGGGTGGCAATTATGAAATATCCGTTCTTACATTATATAGTCCTTCAACTGGTACTGCATTCAAGTTTACATCGCAATCTTTGCAAATTACTTTGTGTATGTGTTGGCAAAGGGCAGGATTTGTTTGCAATGGGCTACTTGCCCTTGGAAGGTGACACAGAGAAGTAGTCCTTGCTGGCAAGATTCTTGCATTTTCTTCCACTTATGGGTCTATAGTTGGCTATCACAACCAATGAAGAGGAACTGCTGGCTGGAGACGGAGTGGATTTGACATGCATAACGTACAAGTTAGGTATTCTCTTAACAGCCTATAGCACAGGCTTGTTATAGAGCTTTCAAAGGAGATTAAAATTGTTCTCTGATTAAAAGACCTCTATGGAAATATCTTCCACCTCTCCACCATCACAGGGAATACTGGATGTAGTACCTGCACTAATATACAAGCATACTGTACTACTTCCCTTTGCTAGTTGAAGTACATCTATATCAATTTACACTAGTGGTAAAAAAAAAAAGGTATTTCGCCCTTCTTGGGTTCATGTCCTATATCATTTATGACTCAAATTTGCACCCCCACTTCTGTTAAAAAACATATTTATGTTATAGTGTAAATAAATGACTACAGTAAGACATTGGAGAATTGGAGACCTTGGAGAATGAAGAAAAGGAAATGAATGAAGAAATATGATGAATGAAACATCAACACTTAGGTATAGTGGCTTTAAATATAGCTGTTGAGGACCAAACTTTTGTGAATTTTGTAGTAATAGACTATCATGTCTCAGAAAAAAGACCTTCTCCCCTTCTTTTTGAATGTTTTATACCTATGCTTATACCCTACTGAATATAAATAGCTAAAGAAGCTACCAAATAAGACATCTTCCTCAATAGCTATCTATCTCTAGAGGTCTTTCATAAGATGTTCTGAAATAAAGGATAGCACAGCTCATATTAGTCTGGGTAGAGGGAACTGATAAATAAATATATAGCTAGGAAAAGGATTCCTCTAGTGAGGTAGATTAAAGGTGACTAATCCTTGGGGAGATTGAGGGATAAGGTTACTCTGCAGAGAAAACATATAGCGAACAGAATTCTTGGTAACAAGACAATGTCCTGATGAATTTATGTTAGATGAAGCTTGTCCTTGAAAACAATAGAGGAAACAATGAGAGAATCAAGCAGGAATTGTTTCTGGACCTATTGTATGAGAATGCTGTTATTTCAGTACAGAATGCTGCAAGAAAGCAGGCAGATTTTTAACCCTCAATTCAGCATATAAGAAACACAAAAAGATTACAAGGGTTTCATAAAGCTGTGTTTAGTGGTAGAATAAAGGACATGAATATAGAATAAGGTTAAATTTTTACTTATGGAAAGGTGTTACATTTGTGGTGGGAGAAATGCTTTTTCCATGGTACAAAAAGTATGCAGCTATCAAGGGGCATTTTTTGCAGAACAGTATTGGCTTTTCCATAAAAAAAATAGGGTGGTTTCTACCAGGAAGATCTGTCTTCTCCTGCACCAGTTTGAATGGGTGTGCACTTCTACCCCTTCTGTAGATTGATGCTGACCCAGTTTGTGAAACATTCAGGGGAAGGGGCATCTCCTCATGGCTTGGCTTGTCCCAGCCTGGGACCAGGATGAGTCAAACTGCCAGTGGCCAGTGCTTCCTTTCACTTCCACAGACCAAGGTCGCTCTGGTCTGGGAAGGGGAAGGAGCATATCCTTGCCTTGGCCTTCCATATCTTCCACAGACTGGGATCACCCTTATCTGTGGAGGGTGTGGGAGGCCTTTCCCTATGAGAACTCAGCCCCTGGTTGCCAGCCAGGGTGAAGGGTTGGCTGCAGGGTGGAACACCTATATGCTCCTTCTCTTGTTACAATTTCTGTGCTGTGAATTTCTCAGAAATTTGGAATTGAAGACTGTGGCAGTGCACCTTTTGATGCCTGCCACTTTAAGGGATTAAGCAGGTGGCAGGCCCAATCAGGTGGTCACATGGCACCCAGGAAGCTGCCTGATTGGTGGAGGGCTGGGCAGCCTGTGTGTAAGACCAGGCCCTGAGAGCAGAGTTGGCTAGTTGCAACTGGGGAGCCAAAGGATGAACATTACTTGGCCTGAGTACTACTGCTCCCAGAAGACCCAGAGGTTAGGGTAGGAACTATGGGGTTGGGGATGGAGGAGGTTCCTAGTCCTGGGTAAGACCTGAAACTACACCTTGTTGGATGCCGGATGCTATGGCAGGGCTGCTTGTAGTGGGCTAGTGTCCAGGAAATGCTACACATGTGCCTCTGCAGTGAAAGGTGAGGATGGGGTGCCATATATCCTCAGCCCCCATGACTTAGCGGGTTACCCCATAGAGGGGACAGGCTTGTTGTCCTGACACACTGACACACACCTGGGGCCTGAGTGGGCTGTAGGTCGAGTTTGGGATGCCTGAGGCCAGAAAAGGCCAGGGGCTGGAATTAGCCTAGAGTATGGGGTGGTAGACCTGAAGCCCTGTTGTAGACTAGGGCCTGAATTGGGCAGCCTGAAGGTCTGAGAGGGGTCAGGGCCAAGCATGAGAGAGAGGAACCTTGAAGGGATGTATGGAGTAGGGCCAAGGGGGCCTGAAGGACCATACAGAGTAGGGCAATGTGACTGAGGCTCAAGAATGGGGCAGAGCAAATGTGGCCGTATTGGGGGTAGTATGAAAGAGGCCCAGCACAAGGGAAGAATTTGGCCCTGGAAAGGGCTATGTGAGTCAACTGTTTTGATGCCATCTGTGAGGCATGGGACATGGTGCAGGGGTGGTTCAGAGCTCTGCATTATGCCCTTGGCATCAGGGCATTGAATGTGCAGCCTCCCACCTAGGTACAGCTATAGAATTCCAACAGAAGTGTGGCAGGAGAGTCAGGTGTATGGACCGCCCTAGACAGGTGGGCAGGCCAATGATTGGACTGGCCTTGAGATGGCTCCCCTGTGACAAACACCTCTCCCTAACCATAGTTTTCTACGTGGAATCTGATCTTAAATATAGCTGAAAATTCTGTACATACATAGAATGCAGTCCCACTGTCTTCAGTGGGCTGCATCTGAGCAAGGGATCCAACCACAGATAACTGAATGAATGACTTGGGCCTTTATAGGTAAATCTGTTTGGCTGGAATCTTCTTTCTCTGTCCTTTCCAGAGAATGGAAAGCAGAAACATTCAAAATAATATAGACCAGTATGAGAGTATCAAATCATTTAGTAGCAGCAGTGATATAGAGGCTGGACATTATAACTTGGTTCGTGTAACTTGAAAATGGAGATTGCGCCTAAATTCAGTAAAAACGATCTGTGCTTGACTGAAAGAAGGATTCAGAGACAGGTGAAACAAATCATCCTAATCAGAATGCAGTCCCTGAGCAAACCATATGTCAATATTCTGTGAATGAGAAAAGTGAACAAGCATGCAGTGTGTAGAAAGAATTACAGCATTTCAAAATGTTAATACACAGAGACAGAGAGAGAGAGAAAGGGAAAATCCTGTTTTCTTTTAAAGGTGAACCATCAGGTCAATATAAAACCCAAGTATAAATCAATTTTAGAAATGTTTGCAAAACTGATGATCAAAATGAATTCTAGATCAAATTCTGAAAACTTTACATTTTTTTTTATTGGACTGTGTTCTTTCAATTTCGTAGGTCAAATTTTATTCTGATATGTGTTAATCGATGTGAGGAGTAATGATGTGGAACTGGAACCAGGCCCACTGTGTTTGGAAATTCTAAGCAGATAGAATTTTAGATGTATGGACAATTATGCTGGTTATATATTATGGTTTCATCCACTTTCCAGAATTCATTTTTGCTATTGATTATATTAGTATGCTCAGCCCGTTTCTGCTGTCCAGATATATTTTTTCTCTTCATTGTATTTGTTTTCATATTTGTCAACTCCTATTTGTGCATCAGTATTTGAACTGCTGACCAGCTGCCTTTCTTCTAGGTAATATCATGTTTTGTGTCTATTCTAGTGCTTGTCTTTGGTATACAAAGGCACTTGGTCACTTTATCTAGATATCTAACCTGGGATCAGATTGAGCCTTCAAGATCAGCCCTTTGCAAAGGTAGAATACGGCTATACTGCTGTAGAAGGAACACTGAGTAACAATTCCTTTCTTGCTTCTCCCTTGCTCCCAGGAAGAATAATGATTGTAGCTTTCCTGTGTCAGTTTTAGGGACTGAAGTCAAAACCTCACTCATTCTCTGTCTCCCCAGCTCCTTTCGGACACCTGCTTAGTTGGGGAAGGGAATTCTGGCACAGTGGTGAGAGATGTACTAACAGAGTCATATGTGGGGCATGGGAAGGCGCTTTCTGTTTTACCGAAGGTCTCTGGATTAGAGAGCAGTGGGGTTTAAGTATTCTGACAGCTAACCCTGAAGATGTTAGTGGCCTGCGGGTCAAAAGAGAGCAGCAACAGGGATGAAAGCTAAGTAAATAAAGAGGGTTTACTAGATTTTAGGGTAGATCGGCAGTGCTGTTAGCATTAAGAAGAAATATCCAAACTTTCATAGACCAGTGGTTCCTGGTCTGCTGTGCCATGGATTCTACTCACACATTTTACACAGCTCTTGTCAATGTAATGAGAAGCTGCCCTGGAAAGAGGGTGTACTAAAAAAATCTCATAAAAACCAACCAAACAGAAAAACAGTTACTACTGCAGATGTGAGAGTTTATGAGATTTGCATAGGGTCTCATTAAGCACTGAAATTTTTGACTGCCACTCTGTACCAGCCTGCAGAAATTTCTGTGCCACTGTTTTTAAAGTTGCGAGACTTCAGGTACTGTCACGGAGCTTGTTATCTTTTGAAACAGAATTTTACCCTTGGGAAGGACAGAAAACAAACTTCTTCATACTCCTGAAATGGTCCCCATTTCATATTTCTAGAAATTCTGCCAGTTTTAAAGAACATCACTTCTCTGTCAACAGCTTCTGAATGCAACATCTTCAATAAACAGGGCCCAAGATAAATGAAGAATCATAAAAGGCTGTTTCCCCCCCTTTGCATGGGTTAAGAAGTTGCGGGGGAGGGGCACATACTGGTATTTGAGCTTGCTGACTTGACACACAGCTATACCTTGAACAAGAAGAAACTCTTGGGGTGGTAGGGACTTTGAGTGTGCTTTAGAAACCAAAAGATGTTATATAGTGACACAGTGGATGAAGTGCATTTGGGTAGATTTCTAAAAGCTGCAGGAGTTTTTTACTTTTCCTTTGGCAGGCTCAGGAGAGTTTTCTCAAATTTAGGGAGGTGGTGAAATCGCCTTCAAATGTCAACCGCCAGGTGGCAGTTTACTGCAAGGTCCTTTTTTATTATGCAAACATAGGAGTGTTTGCCCCTGTAGGTCATTCCCTATTTATGACAGCTGTGTGAAAAATAGAAATTTTTTCTCAAAGGATTTTGATTTTTGGCTTTGTTTTGAATTAGTACAAAACAACAACATTTCAAAATTCTTCACAAATACATTTTTTTCCATATTGGTTCACCGAAATATGCTTTTAAAAAACTTTTAATGTTTTGTTTTATGTTCTATTGTAATCTATAAAATGAAATTAAAATGTTTCAAAATGAAATATTTCATTCCAGTTTTGTCTAACCATCCCACTTCAATATTCTTGGAATCTTCTTCCAGCTTGTCTCCAAAACAAATTTTCAGTGAAAACTACATGAATTCATTTAGTATTTTGATGTTGTCAGAACTGAATTTTCCATTGATAGAAGGCTTTATTGAAGTTTTTCTGCTTGGCTGTATTGCTTATGTTTATTGCACAGATACTTCTCACTTAATATTATCCTGCTTAATGTTGTTTTGTTATTACGCTGCTGATCTATTAGAGAACATACACGTTTGAAGTCCCGCGATATTTAGTTATAATGTTGTTTGGCTGCCACCTGCTAGTAGGTAACTACTGTGACATAATTGGATTTTCTTAACATTGTTTTGCTTAAAGTTGCATTTTTCAAGAACGTAACTATGACGTTAAGTGAGGAGTAGCTGCATAAAAATAAGTCTGCAAATCAGTCTGTAAATTCTGACATTTATGTATTTTATTAATATTTATTTTCTTTTGCAGGATGCTTTTGAGATACTGGCTGAAAATTTTGAGTTCAGAGAAAACAAACTGGGTTGTTTGGAATTCCTGAGAGCAGCTTCTGTGCTGAAATTCCTTCCATATCCTATAGTAAAAATGAAGAATATAGAAGGACTGCCTTGCATGGGAGACAAAGTGAAATGTGTCATTGAGGTAACATCTCTGTGCTAGATGCTTCTTTTACAATTTTTAGAAATATCAACGAGAGAGACTGAGTTGATGTTGGGAGGAAAAACCTGCAGCGTTGGGAGGAAAAACCTGCAGCACCCTTATAGGCTC
>NW_017728951.1:28587149-28614756 GCF_001723895.1 Crocodylus porosus | reverse complement strand
CTGCCCTTTGGGCAGGGGGCTGGACTCGATGATCTCCCGAGGTCCCTTCCAGCCCTGATGTCTATGAAATCTATGAAATCTATGATGTGGGTATGTGAAGACCAGTACGTATGCCTCCTGTATGTATGCCTCCTGTATAGGCAGAAGGTAGGGCAGGAGGGCACCTTAGGCCATAAGTAGACATTGCATTTGCCGCAGGGTTCTACAGATGTACATATGACTTGTTCTACTTCAAATCTGTCTGAAGTATGCCGTATAAAGTTTGCTAAGACTTTTCCCCGAGACCAGCTGTAAGGTTATTGCAGGCCATGCCAGAGGGAGGCAAGCCAGCCAGGCTGTGCTCTCCCTAGCCATCTACTGGCAGAGGAACAGCAGTGACCGGTGAAATTTATAAATGGCTCAGTCATTTCTGAAGCTCGCCTTTACAACTTTCACTGCTGAGACGCTCCTGTTTTGATATGGGCCTGTCTCAAATGTGATATCTGTTTATAGCCTTTGAGACTTAGCTAGTTTAGAGAAGCATAAGCTTTCATAGGCAAACACCTACTTTGTTGGATATAGTGATGGTTTTAGGCTATGAAATATTTTACTACCATAGACTCAGTAACTTCTGGAAAGCTTTACAATAATTTGAATTTAAATCTATGATTAATATGACATGTCACAAAACTTCCCAAATGAATTAAGATGGTCCAGGAATTTTTGTTATCATTATTAGTGATACTAATGATAACAAATGCATATGTCATTTAAAAAAAAACACACTCTCTAATTTGAATGTAACAGACTTCCTTGGCAATATTGGTTAGCTTAGCCTGATGTGATTTAACACAGAAGGTGGTCTCATGCTTCAAGGCTTTTGCTGGTCACCTGTTAGCCAGGAATTTTTCCCCTCTCATAATTGTGGCTGGCTTCTGGGGCTGCTTTTTTTTCTGGCCATAGTTAAGGTCACAGCTAAGGCTCACCTTTTTGTCTGGGGTGTTACTACATTCGTGTCAATACTTTAAGACCTCTGAGGTTATTGACAAGAGGATCTTGCTGTCCTACTCAGGGTCACGATGCTGATCCCCAAATTCGGGGCCAGGAAGGAATTTTCCCCTGAGCTCAAACTGTCAAGGACTGTGGGGGCTTTTGCCTTTGTCTTTAGTGTGGAACATGCAGAGGACCGGATATTTTGACCGAGGAAGCCCCTTTGAGTCCCATGTTCCTATGCCTGTGGAAAAACTATTTTAGCAAAACCCATAAACAGTTTAGTAATTTGATGTTATATTTTGCCTTACTTCTAGTTTTACATGATTCTTTCATATAGGTGAAGGACAAACTGTACATTCTTGCTGAAATCCCTCTTCTTTTGGATTCATAATAAGTTTGGCTCTTTCAGCACCTTGCAGACATTTATCATTGCAGTAGACATTTGAGCAGAATGACTTACTTGTGTGGAGAAGTTACTCTTGTGATTCACTTGACTCCCCCTTTTTTCTTTCTTTCACAAGTTGACAAAATAACCTCTACAGTGCTCTTAGTCCTTACTGACCTAGAGACTGGGAGTTTGAGTATAACTCCAGGCAATAGAATGGAGAAAGATTGGAAGGACTGTATACTGAGCAAAAATATACCCAGTGCTACTATAACTCTTCATTTTGTAAAATGAATAAGTTTAATCTGCATAAGTTTAAGTCTACCCTGCATAATGAAACAATTGCTTTCCAATTGATGATTGATTTACTAGGAATAACAGCCATAAGTTGATAGAGGGTAGGTTCAGGCTGGACATCAGGAAGCACTGCTTCACGGTCAGGGCAGCTAGGATCTGGAACCAACTTCCAAGAGAAGTGGTGCTTGCTCCAACCCTGGGGGTCTTCAGAAGGAGGCTGGATGAACACCTTGCTGGGTCGTTTAACCCCAGTACCCTTTCCTGCCCATGGCAGGGGGTAGGACTTGACGATCTGCTCAGGTCCCTTCCGATCCTACCAACTATAAAACTATAATGAGTAATTTCTTGATTACAGACCCATTTCTTGATAATGTGAAGTATTTTGGATGGCTCAAATCTTTGCACCTTTCCTGAATTAGTGAGATTTTTACTTGAATAAATATTGCAGGATTTGTTTGCAAAGAAATAAAACTATTTTGTTCACCAAAAGTGCTCTGTATGTGAGTGTGCATGTTTGGGATGTGTGTTCACCTGCTGATACGACTTCCTACTGTACTATTCAAATATTAAATTAAAGATTAATTAAAAATCCTTATTCTAAAAGTACTCTATTCTTCTCCATACAGGATATAATAGAAGAAGGAGAGAGTTCTCAAGCTAAAGAAATATTAAATGATGAACGATACAAATCATTCAAAGTAAGTATATCCTCTTCAAATTTGGTCATAGTAGCTATAATATTTGTTTGATTGCTCTTCACTGAATTGTGCCATGTACATTATTGTAAAGGGGCATCCCAAGTATTAAATTATCAATATTAAGGAAAGAGTAACTTAATAAAAAAGAAGCTGCATAGTAGAAAGAGATTTGTTCTGAAATCAGCTATCTTTCTAATTAATGTGATACATATGTAATTGGTATCAAACTTAAATTGGTATTCTCTTGAAAAACAATGTAACATATACTCTTTTCTGGCTTAGGTTTAACCCAATATTATTCTGCTTCATTAGTCATGATTGTCACAACCAAGTCTTATTCTGATCTTGGAAAAATGTCAGACTGAGGATGATGACTAAGAGCTATCTTTAATTCTGGTGAAATGTGCCTTCCAGGAAAAAGGAGGGGAAGGATGGAGGGATAATTTTGTCAGCAGGCATTTTCTAGTTTCACAAGCAAAGTGACAGTTCTGCTTGGGATACAGCACAGCACAGAATCATATGGAATGGTAGAGAAGTTCCCACCTACTAAAATTTCAGTGCTTCTTCCACCAGAGGAACTCTCAGTTTTTTGAGTGTTTTATTGCTGACAAAATTTGATATGGTGCATGTGTATTCATGCATAACCTTTTTTCTTGCATATAGTGCAAATCAGGAAACCTAGTTTCTTTTTTGCTAGCAATTGTCTATGCTTCTTGCTATGGACAAACGCAAATGCAAACACAAGCTTTATTTTAATTAAGAGAACATTATAAAGACAAAGAAGATAATTTATAAGTTTGAGACTAGTACTAGTCATTAATGTTACTGGTAAAAGTATCATTGCACATAATCAGAAAAAGGTGACAAGAAAGCCTGGAATATAGAAAACAGAAGAGAATCTAAAAAGGCTGAGATTGTTTAATTTAGGAAATAAATAAGAGGGAATTATTGTTATAGAAAGAAGCTCCTGTTTTTATAACACACAAATAAATGGGCATTCAGTGACAGTTGCTGAGATCAAGAATATAGCAGGAGTCAAAGCTGGAGTGGATATATATATATGTATGTACGTGTATATGTATATACATACATGTATACACCCCCCCATTTTTAAAAATATATATAGTTCAAACACATATATATATACATAGTGTGTGTGTGTGTGTGTGTGTGTGTGTGTGTGTGTGTGTGTATAAAAACAAAATCTTGGATTCAGAGTTGTCATAATTTATCATGGTAAAAATTTAGGATAGGGTATTAAATTTCAGGCTTTGGGGCTTAAAATAAACTTTTTAGCGATCAGAATAAAACATTATATAGGGAATGTATTACCTCACATCTGCCTACCCTGGGGTTCTTGCATCTTCCTGTGATGCGTCTGTTATTGGCCACTGTCAGAGACAGGATACTGGGCTAGGTGGACTTTTGGGCTGATCTAATTGGGCAATTGCTATGCCGTTATGACCAAACTTGTGTCTCCTTCGGATTTAAGTTCATGCTTTAGACATTTTCAGTAATATCTTTCTAAAATAACATTATAATGAACATTGTGTGATCATTACATAAGTGCTGTTAAATGTACATTTTGTTACACTCAAAAAACCTATGGTAATTCAATACACTGCACTGTTAAAAATCATACACAGTTAGCAAATGTCAAGAACAATGGGTATATCTCACACTTTACAATATAAATGGTGACTACCCAGTGAGATACACATGTAAGGACAACTCTGACCACAAATAACTCTTATTGATCTCACAGGGTGCTACAAAGAATTGAAAAAAGCGACTGCCTTTTAATATAGAACATGAAGAATAAAAATTCTTTTATACGTATGTGAATATGGACACCCAGAAACTGATGCATCCAGTTTAGACACTTCCGAAAATCCTGCCCTATGGAAATTTGTAGACAATTTGTTGTAGTTCCTTTTAAAATTATATTTCATTGGAGGCCATAAGTTTTCAGGTGTATGTAAACCTTAACTTGCCTAGATACCAATGTAATAGGTGCCTTAAAAATGTCTTACATGGAAAATGTCAGAGCATAACAACAGCCAAGCATAAGACAGTGGAAGCGTGGGCTGCTTTGCAAATGTCTATATCCATATTGCTCCAACAGCGTATCAGTCCTACCCTACAGTAGTGCTATAATTTTAATGGGAGCTCTCTGTTGTATGCAGACTATCATGTTGAATAGTTCCCAGCTGTGTGGCAGTTTTGTAATACACAGAAATGTTTACCGAGAAAAAGGATGAGGCTACAAAAATTTGGTGAAACTCTGATTCTGAATTTGTATGACTAATGCCAGAATTTTAAACTAGGTCTCTAGAAGTTAACTGCATGAACCCAATAGGCTTCTTAGCCTGATAGGATTTTTTTATTGTAAACAAACCAAGCATTATATGAGTTTTTTAAAGTTACCAAATTGCAGCAACTTTGAATATATGAATGACAACAAACATTTTGGAGAATAATTTTTCTCATTACTGAGACTGTAAAAAGTGAGTCAATATACAGTGACTTTTACCACCAGAAATCTAGCAGTAACAATAAATACAGATGCAGCAATGAGGTATCTATTACACAAAAAAACCTTAGGCAGTGAATTTTGTGCATCTAACTTCACTGAGTGCTAAAGAATTGCAGTTTATAGTGAATAAAAACTTAATTTTCATTTTTTCAAATGACAGTAGCTTAGAGTCCATTTTGTATAGATCTCTAACCATTACACAGAGTTAATAAAGTTTCTTGCAATTGTTCTGGAACCAATAATGGCCCTTTTAGAAAATGCAGAGCTAGCAAAAACATTAAAAGATAAGAATCTAAATGATTTTTTAAAATAAGATTAAAAATAATTGTATTCTCTCATAAACACCCACGCTTCAGACAGACTAAGTAATTTCATCCATTATACACAAAATCAAGTGTAATTCCTATTTAATATTATCCAAAATTTTCATCCTTCTTTCTTCTTTATCTTAATTACTTCCAGAGAATTAATCTCATTAGAAAAACACAGGATATAGCTAGTATGGTCTGAATTCAAAGGCTGCAGATCCAATAGAAAGGCACAATTATATGTGGCTTGTACAGCTATTCATCAAAACCCTATGAATGTGTAGTGCAACTGTTGAGAGATACAGTATTGACAAAATGAGTATAAAGAACACATTTTGGGAGAGCAAGGAGGTTTTCTTCTCTACTTTTCATGTCACTATCCACCTGAGATATTGATCCACTGAACACTGCTTACATCTTTTACATATCTGCTTTGATTTGTTTCTTGGAACAAACATGGTATTTAAAATGATCTTTGAATGAATGGAAGCAAAACATACTAAAACCCCAATGCTAGTGAGTCAGGGGTTTTGTTTCTGGTGAATAGCAAATTCATCAAGAAATACGATGCTGAATATTTGAGATCTGTTTGTGAAGTTGACCTGATTGTGCTGAATAGCTTTAGCTGAAAAAAAAACATTGGGGATCTAAATTCACAAAAGTGCCAGTGCTGAAAGTATCTTTTTTTTTATCTGATAGCTCGGGGGTTAGAAAAGTCACCCAGAAGAGGGGTTCAGTTCCTTTTGCTGCCTGACAGGATTTAAATACATATTCCCTAGCTGCCAGCAGGCTTTGGGGCCACCTGGATTCCAATCTCTCCTGGAGGAACATCTAATTATTTATACAAAGAGTTGGACCTTTCCTGTGGGAGATGAGAGTTAATGTCCCCTTTGAAAGAGGAAGGAATTGAACTTACTCTCCCACAACCTGGGTGAGTGACCCCTGGGCAATCAGATAAGAGAGACACCCCTTCTTTTTTGGCAATTCTGGGAATCTAGCCCTTTACTTTTCTTACGATTGTCTAAAATGAAACTTTATTTTGGATAGAAAGACTTTTTTTTTTAGTTTTTGCTTTAATCAGAGGGGAAAAATAAATTTTGGTTTGGACTAAATTGAATTTGTTTCAGTTTTTTTGGCAGCCGGCCACTCTGAAAAACCACTTATTCATTCAGAATTAGTGGGTGCATCTACACGAGATGCTTACTGCCGAGTTGCCTGATTAGCTCTGCAGTAAAGTGTCACCATCTACATGAGCTGTGTTACTAGGCCAGAGTAAACTAATTATCTCTGCCATAGGATAGTACTGCCCAACACAAGTACTGTTCTACATTGGCTTATTTACTCTGCTGCAGCACACATGTAGACAGTGATGACGGCTGGCTGAGGCACACGGGTGCTCCAGGATGGGGCAGCCTGCCAGTTAGCTTTGTATTGTAGCACCCTTGTGCCCCAGCCAGCCCCTCCCCAGCACATTCTGCTGGGCAGAAGCAGCCCTGGGCTGGCAGGCTGACCCCCTGGGCCTTTGCCAGCTCGGGCTGCACCATCCTGGCTCAGCCTGCTATGGTCCCTGGCACCTTTGTAAATGCTGAGCCTGGGAGCAATAAACTGTGCTGGAGTTTATTGCATCAGATTAATTTTACATATAGATGCACCAAGTGACTAGTTTCATTTTATGTACAGATTGATGGGCCTTACTCAGGAGTGAATGATGCAAATATTATTGTTTTTATAAATGAAGCAACCAAATCCTAAGATGCGATTCTCCTTTTCTACTTTCACACCACTATTATTTATGAATGTAGGTTTCTTTGAGCACTCAATGTAGGTTTCTTTGAACACTTTGAGAGATAACCATCTGGTTTGTAATTAGTGAGGACAGTAGAAAAAACTAGGAGTAGAAAACAACGTATTAAATGGCAGCACTACTACACAGATAAAAGAAGAATGAAATGAATGTGACTTAAAATCTGGTGTTTCACCTGAAACTGCAAAGCTAAGCAGTCTAGCTTGTATTAATAGTTTACCTTGATTATCTCTCCTGACACTGAACTTGCTGAGTAATAATTGTAATAATACATATCAGATAAAACATTTAATAATTCACTCCCCTCTTGTTCTTTTTCAAAAATCCATATTGTTTTTTAATCCCATGGATTTATTATTTCTATAGTAACTTTACTCTGGGAATTCCCAAAAAGATATTGCATGAGGGAGAGGTCATACATGGCAGACAGCGGTCACATAAGGTGCTTACAAATGTAAAAAAATCCTGTGCTTTACTGGAAGAAGCAGCATGGTAGTTTAGCCTGGCTCCGCAGCCTCTGTATAGACTGGGTGTTTCAGTGGGGCATACTCCTCCTTATCTAACATCCAGCTCAAAACCACCAAAGACATTTCCTTTTGTGCAAATAATTTTTCTGCAGCCAAAGTTGTGACCTAATCTGTGAAATGTGTGGACATATGGATGCAATTCTGTTTTGATGTGAATAGAGGAGAAAACTTAATAATTAAAACAACATAACAACAACTTCTTAGCTGTAACAATAGCTAGTAGAGCTCATTAGAAATTTTCAGGCAAAAAATTTTAATTGGGGAATGCTGTTCTGAGCTTCAGCTAATTTGTCTGAAGTTTAAGCTATGAGGTTGCCCACCTTGTGCATCTGTTATATAGCTGGGGACCCTGGAGGTATGGAGTTCTTGGCTCCAGGGCCCTCCATGATTGACTTACCCTGGAACTGGAGACCTTGGGAACCCACCACCACCTAGTCAATGCCACTTGACATTCCTACCAAGTTTATTGCTCTTACAACATCAGTTTCACTCAGGCCACGTATAAACATTCAGTTTCTTCTGGGAGAGTCACTGTTCTCTCTGTAGAAACCGCAAGTGTACAGATGTTTAGGATTTCTCTCCAAGAGCAAAAATGGCTGCTCCAAGAGAAAAATAACCTGGCAGCAACCAGGGTTCAATTTCTCCTGAGTCTGTCCTGAGAGAGCAAATACCTGTACAAATCTCCTTTCGAGAGAAGCCACAGAAAAGTCTTCCAGCATTCCAGGGTGATTTCCCCCACTCCTTCCCCTCCTCACATGCTCTGTGAGACAGTGTCACTCAAGATGGATTCAAGTGCTCTAGCTGAGCAAAAAGCAGAAAATGTCCCTTTCACAATTCCCACATGTTGCTGCAGGGAGACACCGGCAGACAATGAGCAATCTGGGTAAGCCAGTCGGAGCTGTCCTATATACTGCTGCCATTTGTCTCCAAGCACAATGAGAGAGCCTGGAGAGCACACTGAGATGTGAGATGTGTGCACAGGGGTCCCTTGTTTATGCAGCATCTGCACTGCAAGTTCTCTGCTCTTCAGGGGCTCAGCAGTCAAATGTCTGTTCAGGCGTATCCAGGAAAGAGTTCCCACTCCACCCCCTGAGGAGAAACTTCCCAGACTATTTCAATGTGTGTACCCCACCTGAGTGTCTGCATATCCCAGCGAGCTTCCAGGTTGCAGGGAATCTGAACTGAAAATGAACTGAAACATAATAAGAAATTTCCCATTAAGCAGAAACCCCAAATTTCACTGAGCTCTAATTTTACTAACTAAAAGGTAATGATCATAGCTTTGTCTTCCCAAGACCTGGGTGTATGAGTGTGACGAAAAACGTTTCTGTAGCAACAGGAAAGCCTGAATGACCCAACTTCCCCTCCCTCTGCATCTGTACCAATTGAAGCCTAAGGATATTAGGGGGAGATAATACCATCTCCCCCATCCCAATAAAAGAGCAGCTTAGAGTCAGAGGCACACCAGAGGTACAGCTTGATACAATCCCAGGTTTATCACCTGGAATCATCATTGGCTATGATTAATCGGGTAGGAAGACCCAGGTATCATTGTAGGGACCATCCCTACCAAATCTTTCCTAGTGTGCCATTGCATTAGTGTGTAGGGTGAGACAATTAATGAGGACAGCAGCACGGAATTGGACACAGGCCCAATATAATCTGGCAGCTAGCATATACTGGCACCTTCACTAGAAAAGATGTTTGTGAGAAAGATGTATGCAGACAGAAAAGATAAGCAGCAGTACTGTCTTAGGCCACGAAAACTTATCTTTAAACAGGGTCATGGCAAGCAACTGCTCTATTCTCAAACACAATGCAGTTTAGCAAATGTAAGAGCTACTGCCCTTATTCATGTGAAATCTATATTTCAAATAAGGCTAACCAGTAGTGAGAAGTATAAGAAGGCCTGTAGGATTGTCAGTCTGTATTTATAACAGTTGAAAAAACCCCCACCCTCTCTATTTTCATTTGAAATTGAATTGAATTTTGAAAAACAATTAATCAGAATCATGTCCAAATTTATATCTTGTAAGTTACTTTTTAAAATATAGGCCACTGTTTTTATTTATGTGCCCTCCGTATCCAGAATTCCATTGGCATCTGTTTCCATCCATGTGTATTTTAAAGATCCAGACTATTCTCACTGATCCTATCTCCTGGGAGTGGAGTAGCATCAAAGTTCAAATGTACAAGCAAAGGCTTGCAGTTCAAAAATGGAAACAAATCAGGTCTAAATAGACTAAGTAGAAAACTTTGGGTCATTTTTTTTCTCCTTCATACTATGAAGTCATTGTGGTAGTTTGGAAGAATAGCTTTTTTCTTGCCTATCAATTCAAGTCAGATTACTGACCTTTGGTATCTCAGCACGGTTTGCAGGAAGTGTGGTAGCACTTGGCTCATGCTGGGCTGCTCTGGCTGAGTGCCCAGAAGACCCTGCCCATGGGCTGTCCCAGTGCTAAGGAATCAGAGCCCCTCTCCACAGTCCTGCCTCCAGCCACCTGTGAGCTGCAGGCAGGCAGCAAGAAGTGAGGCATCTGTGTTCCCTGAATGAGCCCTGGGACCTGGGCATCCACATCCCAGAGTCATGTCTTCACACCCCCAACACCCTGTCATGTAGCACCCTACAACATACATGCAGACCCCAACAGACTGAGCCCCAGATAACCCCTGAACTCAAGCACAGCCCTGCAGACACTGACCCTTGGGCACAGTCCCATGGACCCTGACATTGGCACCTGCACACCACATCTCAGAGGCCAAGGGCAGGCACCCTGTGACCTGGACCCCAGCATAGACAATCCCTCTCCTGAACAGGGTGGCAGGGGGCAGAACATCAGGACTAGGTCTGCACAGAAGTGATCCTGGGCATGGGGTGTTGCCACCATTATGGGGGTACCTGCTAGAAGCTCCTGGAAAGTTTGAGGTCATGGAGGTGGCCTGTTCAGTGGAGCACCAGTCACTGTGGAGCAGGGACCTCACCCAGCTGGAGTGAGAGGGAGAACCATGTGCTGGGATCCACACCCACATACAACTACCCTTCCTTCCATCTCTTCACAGCCAGACCTTCACTGCTCACACTCAGACCCCATAGGCACCATCAGAAACCATGGAAGAACCCATCCCATCCTCCTCCAGTTCCCAACCGTGGTCACACAACTGAAGCCATGGGGAGATGAAGGATCTCATTGCCCTCTGGGTGAGCAGGAGATTTAGGACCAGCTCTGCCAGAGAGCACCACAACAAGGGTGTGTTCAAACACATTGTCCAACAGATATAAGTATAGAGCCATGATGAGGACTGGGTGCTGGACCAAAGATTAAATGGATGAAGATTCAGTACAAGTGTGTGCATAACACCAATAAAAATTTAGGAGTCAAAAGGCAGGAACATCACTGAAGAAGGAGATACAGGGAGGTCCCAGGATGAAAGTACAATCAGGTGCCTGGGAGCAGGTTCCTGGGGTCCATAAGGTGCAAGGTATGTCAATGGGGGGTGGTCCCCAAGGGCTCTGGCCAGTTGGTGCTGGTCCCCAGTTCATCACAGGATCTCAGAGTGAAGGTCCACCTGCAGCTAAACTTGAGTTCCCCTCACATTTTCTCAGGCATTGTTGAATGCACAGACCACAATGTGCAGGACCATGGGGAAAGCTCCAATGCCATAGTCATCAGGACCCTGGACTTCAAACCTATGCCCATTGCCCTTCTCCTTGTGGGACCACCCCCATTGGTCCTCGACCCTTGCCACACATCCAGCCCCCAGAACACTGTTTCTGACACTACTGCCACAGATGTACTTCTCCCACTCCTCCAATGGCTTTTCACTGCCCCCTTTTCACACACACAGAGCACTCCCACAGCTCCACTGACTACCAGTGCAGGAGCCACACATGCAGCACCACTCAGCAACATGCCCAGCCTCCCCTCAGTTCTGGTGAATACTTTGGAACTAAGCAAGGATGCCCTCCTCCGCAGGACATTATGGCTCTACCCCACTCCACATGGCTCTGATGGGGGCTTAGGCAAAAATTCAAAGTTCCTGGAGAGAAGTGGGGAGGGGAGTGGGTGGGCCATGCCCACAGCCAGTGTGGTGGGGAGGTAGCAGCATGATAATGCTCTGCATGCTGTACCACCTCTGCCCAGGCTTTGTGGAAAACCTCCCCCTTGGTCTCTCAGATCATTGTGGGGGGATGCATCTAGCAATGATGAGTTGTGGCAAATTCTCCTCTTCCACCTTGAGACATGTGGTGAGATCCTGCTAGCATGCCTTGAGGTGGCCAAAGGAGAAATCAACAGTCATGCAGCACTTGCTCAAAGTAGCTGAAATTCTCCTTTAGGCAGTCCGGCCACCCCCCAGTAGGGCTTCGTGAGCCAGGGCAGGAGGGGTTAAGCCAGGTCCCAAATTATGAAGGAAGGATCGATGACAGTACCAAAGATGAAACTGGGGACAACAGAAAAATAGCTCTTGTGGATGTATGGCATCACTGCGGGCCTGAGGAGTCACTGGCAGGAAATTCATTGCAGGAGGAGGCACAGGTTGCCTTTGGGTGGGCAGAGGATGGGGATGTGGTACTGGCCATGGCCCTCCTGCAGTTGGGGAAGCCCATGCAGTGGAAGCTGGTGACCACCTCCTGTGGGTTGTTGTGGTGGATGAAGCAGTTGGCCAAGACATCCTAGATGACCAGCACACCTCCTGGATGGCCTTTCTGGCTGTGGACTACGCATGCTGAACTGGTTGGTGATATAGCATGGGGGTTCCCAACATTTTTATGCTGAGGACCACCATAAAACTGTGGACTGGAAGTGACTATGGACCGGCAAACTGTGGATTGACAGCCAACCCTTTGATATACTCAGTCCGCAGTATGCCAGTTACTTCCAGTCTGTGGTTTGCTGGTCTGGGGTTTCCAGTCTGCGCTCACTTCCAGTCTGGCAGCCAACCCTTCTATGGACCGACAGACAACCCTTCATGGCCCAGTACTGAGCCACGGCCTGAGGGTTGGGAACCCCTGGTGTAGCAGACTTCTGGGACTGGCCAGCTTCGTGTTTCTCCAGAGTAAGGAGTGGCTGCATACTGATGTCCTGGTGTGTGATGTGGGGCATAGTTGCCCATGACTGGCAGCCAGTCAGGGTAGATTGGGCGCTTGGCAGTCTCTAGCACCCCAGAGAGTCTGCGGGGCACAATAAGGGGCATGCAGAAATGCCGCTATGCTTCCCTCCCCAAAAGGGTGAATCTGTATACAGTTTGCTTCTGATCTAAGCAAGGTTGTTTAGAGAAAACCACATAACTTAAATTTATGGGTGACTGGTGCCACCTTAGGGGGTGCATGTGCCTCCCCCCACCAGAAACCAGTCAGCGAGCAGGGGGGTCTCTCCCATGGCTGAACACACTGACCGGGAAGCAGTCATGGCACTTCTGGAACTGGCTGTGGCGCTTCATCCGGCGCTCCCACTCCCTTGTTGGCACTCACAGGGGGGCCACCAGTGCCCCTGCCTGCCCCCACATCTGTTACCTAAGTGGGAAGTGCGGCCTGTCAGGGTGTGCACCAACACTCTCAGAGGGTGTATTTGGACTCCCGTGCACCCCATATGCATCACCACTGCTTAAATTGATTCCTCCCCTAGTTTTTGAATGTCTGTATATACCCATAAAGATAAATAAAATTACTCTTTCCATCCCTGAATGCTGAAAACAAGTATAGTTTCTTAGTCCTACTGATAATCTTTGATCAAAGTGCAGTTATAATTAACTCATACCAAGTGGGTGGGACACTACCTATTATTTTTTAGATGTTAAGTTCCTAAAAGACAATAAATGTATAAAAGCACTTGACTGAACAGGGTAATTGTACACAGGAATTTATACTCATCTGAAGGTAGTTAGATACGGATGATTTCTGCTCTCGTTATAGTCCTTCAAACAAACCTGTTTGTTTAATGACTTTTTTGTGTTTTACTTTCTGTCAGTCTAGTGTACCCTCAGAAAGCTGCACTGTGTTGCCCCACCAGTTGTTTGTAATTCACTGAAATGTCTGTTGTTCTGTTTGCTTTAGTTGTTTACTTCTGTGTTTGGAGTGGGATTGAAGACTAGTGAAAAATGGTACAGAATGGGTTTTCGAACTCTGGAAGAAGTAAAAGCTGAGAAGACTCTGAAGTTGTCACGAATGCAGATTGCAGGTAAAATCCAATTAAAAAATCTGTCTCTCAGTGCTCTGCTACCTTGAAAACAGCATTAATTAGATAGGTCTTTCAAAATTTAAATAGGGCCTTTTTCATATTCTTGCCTTAATATAGTTTAATATTTAATTATGATATTAAAATGAATTTTTGAAATAGCGTACTATTATTTTAAAGGAGATTTTCTTTTAAAACATATGCGTACGTTAACACTTATATTCATTCTTTAAATTAGATAATATAATATCTTCTTTTAAAAAATCTTCCTTATTTTTTTTTACATGTAAAAAATTATGTTAAAGAACATTATTATAGTTGTGAATTCAGGCACTGAGATTTTAGGAAATGGTAGAGCTATGGTTGTGCATTATTAATCTGGCCCTTTTGTGTATATGATTCATGATACAGTATTTAATGTCACGAGCACATGCTATTGTTTCCACTGGTTCCCTGAGTTTTGCAGTGCATAGGATAGACCTGGTTTGAGAATGATTCTACATTTTGGTAGTAAAGAAACTGTTCAAAACTGCTTAATTCTGGCATTTCCTAACATGTGAGGGCTTGACTTTAAAACATTATTAAAGTTCCTGCATTTAATTTCATACATTAAAGAAGAGGCCCTCCTCCAAATGGTAAAACTGCTAGAAGGGACCGAAGGGGCAGGTGCTAGTGCATTTCTCAGAAGTTCGCTCATAGCAGAGGAAAGGTGAAGCTCAGGAATCAGGTTCCTTTCCAAGCTGGAAACAGTGGTGCTTTCTACTGGGTTTGGATTCTTGTTTTCAGCCCTCTCATGTGTCCTGTCTTTTTCAGGTGTGAACCCTCAGCCCTGTTCCCTCTGGCCTGATTTTGCTAAGCCCTGTCTTCCCATTACAGCACCTCATCCCTATCTTATCCTCTTTTCATTGGTCTTCTGATCCCAGATGTAGTCTTCCTATGATGTAATTCCTAATTTCATTTTTCTGGACTGTCCAGTAATAACTCTTTGCCTAGCCAGTCCTAATTTCCTTTCTTTTCATTCTTTGTCCAGTTTGTCTCTCTTTCCTACGTGGCCTCTAGTTGTCTCTCTGACCCCTGTCCCTCATTTCTACTAGCTCCTTGTTCCATTTTTCCTACTGGGGTTGCTTGGAACCTCAGTGCGTGCTCCACTATGTTCTTATCCCAATTCCCCTGCCCAACTACTGCTAATCCTCTCCCTCACCTGATTAGCTCATCAAATTTATCTCCCTTTCTACATCCTTCTCTCTATCCTTAATTCTCAGTTGTACTCTCTTTGTCTAGCTAGTCCCACTCTTTCCCCAACTCCTGGGCTCAGACTCTTTGTTCAACCTCTCCCAGTTGTCCTCCAACCTGAACTTCTAGTCTGTTTCCCTCTGCCAACTCATGCAAGTCACAATTCATATCATCTCCCTACCCAGGAGCCTTGTGCAAATCTATGCCTCTACTCCTGTCCAATCCTGCAAGCCAGCTCTTGTCACCTTTGTCAGGCAGTTTCCTATTCCCTGCTGCTTGGGCCCAGTATTGTAAACAATGAAAGTATTGGAGAAGCAGGCTCACTACACTCAGGTCAGATTCCCATATGCAGGTCTTGTATTGGCCACAGCAGCCCAAAACTGCAGTTGTAGAGAAAGTCCCAAGCAACTTGAGGCTGGTATTTGCTCAATTTGCATTGCATCTTTGAGTAATTTAGCAGCCAACAACAGGGATTTCTATTAACTGAAGCTCATTATTTTGCCACATTTGGGTGGATTCATGGGGGACATGACTGACAGAAAGGCCACGCCTTGTCAAAGCATGGGGCAGGACAACTTTTTAAAGAAAAGATCACAAGAATTTTTTTTTAACATGGACAAAATACTGTATTTTTCTTGGCCTTAAAAAAATAGCTCAGTCATTTTAGCTGAAAATTTTCCAGCAGACACTCAGCATGGAAAACTTCAGCCCAGATGTTTAAAGTCTGGCAAAGTTATAAGCAATAGTGTCTTATTAAAGTTACCTGACACTTCCCATAATAAAAAGAGATGCTGACAAGCCTACTGATGTTGAATGGAGGCTCATATAAGTTCAATAAACTGTTCTTTTGAGCTACACAGTCTGACAAACTTTAGATGACTTGGTAGGCTCCCTCTTCATAAAAGTGTTAACATGACCCTTATCATATACTGTAGAGTAAGGCTGAAAAAAATGACAGGAAAATTTGTGTCCTGAAGTTAGCTGTTAAAATCAAACATGTTCACACAATGGGAGCTCCAGCAGAGCAGAATTAGCAAAGGTACGGTTCAGAATGAGGTGAAGTGTTTTCATTCTAAACCTTAATATGGGGAGTGTGTGAAATGTGCTTTGGTTTAGTAAAGTCCTATAGAGTGAGGCAAGTTGTATACTAAGTACTGGTGCAGACTCACAAATACTGCACTCACATCTACAGTGTCTTTCATCCTATGACTAAGGATGGCCCAAATTCTGATTCCAAACAGATCTTGCAGCTGTTTAAATTCAATGAGACTTTAACTGGAATGCCACACCTACTAGGGACCAAGTTCAGGAGTAAATTGACCTGTTGAAATAGATCTAGAAGGAGCTTATGTTGGTGTATTTTCTCTTGGCACCACCAGTGTGTTTTTATATCAGTTTAGGATCTCGGATTGCCTTGCTTATATTCACCCTCTATTCATATTCACTGACACTCAGTGTATAATTTTGGGTACATCTCTTTCTTTTAAAAATCATATCTGAATCTATTTCATCAGCCTGCAGGATCAAACCCTCTGAGTATAAGTGTCTCAGACTGACATGTAGATAGTCAGGATATTTTGAATGTCAATCAGCCTCTAAGCTCCTGTTCTTAGGTAAAATCATATCATTCCAGGACGGTCATCTTAAAGATGGGTGTTTCTAGAAATGACATTGCTAGGCACTCACAGAAGTACTAGACTGATTTACAGGCATTCAAACTATCAGAGAAAGGAGACAGATACTGAAATCACCCAATTTCATACAGTCCCAGATTAAAGACAAACTGGTGGGTCTAGTGGGTCTTTTTTCACCATTTGATATAGGTGCTCCCCATTTTCAATGAGTTTGGCCCTTTAAGAGGATTGACTACATCTGTCCCAGACCCAATTTATCTGGGAGAAAATGAGTAAAGTTATGTGGCAAAGACTGGCTGACTAATAGGTGGATGCTGGGGGATAAAAAGGCAGCCAGTGGTTCAATAAAAAAGGGGAAGGGTTGTAAGGGAATGGTGTGCTGTTGATACTCTACAAAAGAGGCAGGGGATACGTGCAGGGAGGAATGTTGCTGAGGTAGAACAGGATTCTTGTGAACTGTCCAAATCTGCCAGAAATGAAGTATAGGCCCAAGCTGTGATCATTGTGTCTGAAGGAGAGAGTTTTAGCTCAGAACTGAAGGGAGGAAGGGAACTAAATGGAATAGTTTCTTAGACTGGTAAAGGTCTGCAGTGGAAAGAAACTGAGGGCTGAAGGTACCCTGCTTGATCCAAAACAAAGCTGTAGGATAGGAGAGGCTATTTTTACCCTGTTTTAAGGAAGGTTTCGTTTGACCCCAGCCAGTAGTGGATCCAAGAACAGGGCAAGGGGGACTGAGGCACCCCCACACTTTGCCTGTGTTGTACATGCTCAGTGAGCTCTGGGTTTGTTGCGTGCTCATTGTGGACTCTTCCTTGTGAGCAGGGAACTCTAAGCATATCAGTTGATTGGAGTTGGGTCTGGCTGTAGGCCTTGCTTTTGAGTACCTCCAAAGCCCATGGGGTGCTGTTATTTGCCCTTCCTCTTCCCCTTCTACCCAACTGAATTCAGAAGCAAGGAAAAGGAAGGGATGAGAGGCAGTGGCAGCTTTCAGTCCCTGGGTTCTGGAGCAGCGGGTAAGAAGGGGCTCTGGTCACCCCCCACACTGACAGCTCATGTGTGGCTCCACCAAATGGGGGTATGACCATGGTGCTACACACCTTGTGGATTTACCCTTGACCCCCCAGCATTGGAGCTAGGAAAGACTAGAGGGAACAAACTTTCCAGAAACCCCAGTTTGGTACATAAGCTCTGGGCAGAAAAGAAGGTACATTTGAATTACAGAGCAAATTGGCTCCACTGTTTAGGGTACCCAGCCTGGCAACTCAAGACCAGGGTGGGTTCAACCGCCAGCCCACATGCAAGATCTGGCTCTTGGTGCCATGTTATCTGGCCTATGGGGCTCCATGCAGGTTGGTGGGAAGACCTGCAGCCTGTGGCCCTGCACACGAGGGAGGTGTGCAGGGAGGTGCAGGGCCTGATCTAGGGTCTGGGTGGGTGGCAGTGTGGGGCTTCAGAGCCTGACACCAGTATGTGGGGCTGAGTGGGGGCAATACAGGTCCCTGAGGCCCAATTCCAGCATGTGGTGTGGTTTCCCCAGGGTCTGATCCTGACACTTAGAGCTCCAGAGCCCGGTTCCAGGACATGGGACCAGGCAGGGCCAGTGTGAGACTTTGTAGCCTGATCCCAGTGGGTGAGTGAGTGGGGGCATGTGAGGCCCTGTCTTCAAATAGTGTCAGGAGCCTGGTGCATGGGAGTGGTGTAGGGCCCAATGTAGGCATGTGGGGGTCCAATCCTGATATGCAAAGACTTTGTGTGACAGGGCTGAACCTCAGAGCAATGTCATTGCCCAGCACAGGACGGGAGTGGAAGACTGGCACTTTTATTTGGATTCTAATTATTCTGGAAGGGTGGACTTTTTGTGACTTAGCCAAAAAGTAAAGTTATTCAAATGTGTGTTACTCAACTTTTATAGCTAAAATGTTCTAATGTTTTCAACCCATACATTTCATTTGAACTTTCCTTAGATGGTGAGCTAGCTGAGTGATTTTTAATAGAACTTCTTCCTAGGAAGCTTATTGCAAACTCAAGTCAACTTTAACAGTTTGTGGTACTGTAGTAAAAGTCTTTAGTTCACTTTGAACTGGAAGTATGTAGATCCAGCTAAATTTATGCCAGAGGAAGAAGAGCCTCTGGGGATTTTAATATAGTTTTGATTTTGTTTTCAAGAAGAATTTTCAAAGGCATTTCTCAGTCCCTAGAGAACCACAATGAACATGATTAGTCAAGATTTGAACTTTTGTTGCCACTGGCCCTGGATTTGATTCCCCAGGCTAGTAAGCCACAAAGGGCACCTATACACATGCTCCAGTGTGCTCTGATTAGTCTTGATTAATTGAATCTGCATGCTGCAGCGTCTCATGTATTCAGCATCCCCACATTTCAAACTAGTGGTGGGGGTGCTTTAGCTAAAGCCTGTTGAACAATCTTTAGTTGAAGCATCCCTGCTGCCATTTTGAGAAGCAGGATGATGAGTACATGAGACACTGTGGGTGTTTTAATTAGAGTGGGTCTTGAGAGCTTCTCTAATTAAAATGTCCTCCACCCCCACCTCTGAGCACATGTAAAAGCACCCTAATTCTAATTTTAATATTTAAAAAATAATTATCTCGATGTATTATTTTTCTGTTCAAGATGAAGTGAAGAGAACACTCTTCATCCAGACATCCCATCTATCTCAAGGAATAAAACCTTGTGCTTTTACTGTTAAGGGTCCCAAGTTGATATCCAGCTATTGTGCAAGTATACAACTATGGATTTCTTGTTTAAAGAAAACACAAATGTTTATCCTAGTCTCCTTTTTCAAAACAGGTTATTAAACCTCTTTTTCCTAGGCTTATGTGCCTTTTCAGTGCATTGCAAGAAAAAATAATTTAAGATAAATGCAAGGGTAAAAATACCACAATACCATTTTTTCCCCACTTTTGTTAGGATTAACTCCATATAAAGGTTATAAAAGGAAAATATGTCATCACAATGTATTCAAAAATTAGAGATAGTAAATTATATTTTCTTTAATCTTCCATTCATTTAACTGTTAGTATGGATGCTATAGAACCTCCCTAACTCATGCCATTTGCTATTTTTTGCAATAATCTTTGTGCAGATAGATGCAATTTTTACATGTTCTTTTTCTCTCTCATGCATACTAGATAATGATATTCACAATCTTGTATCCTGCTCTGGAGACACTCCCCCGACACTCTGTGAAGACAGTTTTTATAAACACTAATATTGCATATTTTTTTC
Source organism: Crocodylus porosus (assembly GCF_001723895.1). Lineage (NCBI taxonomy): Eukaryota > Metazoa > Chordata > Crocodylia > Crocodylidae > Crocodylus > Crocodylus porosus. The sequence goes on along the minus strand of NW_017728951.1, from coordinate 28,594,943 downwards.
ATAGAAGTCAGTGTTCAAATGTCTGTTATGATAAAGTTTTCAGGAGTAAATTTTCACTGATGTCTTAGGCTGTTGGAATCTTGGTATTTGCTCTCAAAGAGGCCATAGGCTTTAGGCTAGTCAGATTTAGTAAAAAACATACTCAGAATGACCTATTCTTCTCTGCCTCCCAAGATTATATAAGAACCCAAACTCCTTCTCATCTTTCCTGACACTTTCCCCTTAGCTCTCCTAAGAAACATAAGGACCCTCCAATTTTGTTGAGGCAGGTTCCAGCACATGGGACCGGGCAGGGCACCATGAGGCTTTAGAGCCATGTTTCTATTTGGAAACGTGGCTTTGGAGCCATGTAGTTTGTAGTTCCAAAGTCCATGCTGGCCCTCAGCATTACAATATTTTTTTTCGGATCTGTTGGATTATAGCCCATCCGAAAACAGGATCTTCTAAGAAAATCTACTAGTGAAGTATTTCCTTTGGGTGCCCTGTACCTGCTTGGAAGCATTCTCTTACAAGAGGGGTACAAATTTTGGGATCCTTTTAAAAATTTCCTTTCATTGAGATAAAAAGTACGTAAGGAAAATTTAAAGACAGACTGAAATCTTTATCAACAGGTCCTCCCAATTATGTTCTTGGGGGAATAAGAAAATTCTTGAATTGACAGCCCAGAGGTAGCATCATACTTTAAATATCATGAAAGTAAAATAATCTTTTGAAAGATTAAAAGCACAAACTCCATTATGAATACATAGTCTGAAAATCATCAAAATCATGGTTTGGAATGCAACACCTGCTGAATGCCCATTGCTTAAAAGCACATGTACGATGAAAGATCTCAAAAAGTACAATAAATGGGCACAAGCATGTATAACAAAATGGTCAAATGTGGTGTAACGACACAAAAAGAAGAAAAGAAGATCTAGTCTGAAATCCTATGCAACACATGCAATGACACTATCCAGTAATTTCAATAGCAAGCTTGTAATTTCCAGGTAGGTACATAATTTAGAGAGCAGTTTAGTCATAACCCTGACCCTGCACCTAATGGTTAGCAGTCTCATGTCCTTCATATGAATTTTAGGCTTTCTTTGTGAGAAGGCTACCATCAGCTTTATTTTGGGCTTGCTTAATGCTGTGTGTGTCCTAATTATTTTACCTAGTGATCAAAACTTGTTGCTTATCATATAATATTGCTTTTCAGGATTTCTCCACTATGAAGACATTGTTTCCTATGTATCTAAGGCTGAAGCAGATGCAGTGAGCCTACTTATCAAGGATACTGTGTGCATGTTTTCACCAGAAGCTTTAGTGACCGTAACTGGTGGTTTCAGAAGGTAAACAGAATATTTCAGGGGCAACTTGTCAGCCAGAATGCTGATTTCTAAGCTGTAGGCTAAAGGAAAAAACACAAAATGGGAGGAGGGGGAAAGAGGTCATTAAAGTTTGTTTCTAATACTATGCAGAATATACATAAGCAAATCCTAAGAGATGCTTTTTCTTTTCTGCCATATTTATAGGATTTTTTTCTCAGTTTGTCACAATATACATTCTTGGTTTGTCATTACAAGAACTGTTTAGCTGACAAATGAACCAGATAAAGGATGTGTCTCTGTTCTATACTGTGGTTTAGCACAGAATTTTCCAAGCAATTTTTTTCGCAGTTGGATTTGAATTCCTGAATGTACTGTACAATAATAGGAAGTGTGTGTTTGAAATGAAGGTTAACTATCTTATTCAAGGCAATGATTTTGCCTTGTGATACTCATTCTTAAAAACACCATCAAGGTGGGAAGGTGGTAAAAAAGCCTATAACTGCAGAAATAGGAATGTTGTGCTGGTTTGACTGAGAAAACTATAATCTTGGAGAGATGAAGCAATCTTGGAATTATTGACGTGCTTGGTTATCTATTGCTGTCAAAGCTTTCAAAGTTAGGGAAAACCTACTTGATGTCAATAGAAAAAAATTCTCACGTCCTGCACAAAATTTAGAATGAATCACCTAGATATTCTGTTCAGCTTCACAAACGGGTGAAATTGAAGAACAAATCAATCTCTTCCCCTGTGGCCCATGTCAAGTTGGCAACATATTGGAATTCTAGCCCAGGAATTCTAGCCTCCCAGTCCCAGGCTTGGTTCACTATTTAGTGCTATTTCTCACAAATAACATCACATATATAAAAGTAGACATGTTTTTAGGAACAAAAATAACTTCAATTGCTGGATACTTAGATCTGGGGTATTATTCTTTGTGTTGAGTATATTTCACCACCTTTGTGTCCTTTTTATAGTGGCTCCCTACATCTGTAATAATAATAGTAAAAATATGAATTCTACAGTATCTGGATGTGCTGTATAACACAGTGATGGTAAAAGGTGGCTTAAAAGTCAAATGTGAATACACTCAGAGGTTTTGGAAAAAGATGCAGTATTGTATTCTGGGATCACTGGAAGTTCTTTGCTGCACCTCCAAACTTAAGTTGACTTCAGCTGCAATCTGTTCACTCTGATGCAAATTAGTCATGGACCTTGTGTTCCCAGTAACTTTGATGTAAACTGATTAACGCATGTGCCTTGTTAGGACAGAATTATGGATATAGAACTGTCATCACACTCCTAAAATCACAGCTTCTTCTGATGTGATGTATATGGGAGGCTTGCTGGCAACATAGTTGTTTTTAATGTGTGAATCTCACAGATTCAAATTTAGGCCTGTTGTGGTATTCACTCTCTCCATGTCTCCTTTGTGTTTTGTAATTATATCATTGGCTTTTAAAAAAATCCTCAACGCATTGTGTTTCTGAATCACTCTTAAAGTCTCAGGTAAACTTTGAGGGCAAAAGAGTATATAAAAACATATTTACTGGAGTCCTGGTTGAGTGGGCCCATATATCAAGTGTTCCTTCTAACATGTACAGGGAGATTTAAAAAAATGCTTAAATGTGACTTTCGAACACAAGTTTCTCCTTGAATAATAGCTTAGCAAACTAAAGTGAATTAAGACATTACTGAAGATTGACTTTTAAAGTGGGTTGGCATAATATTGTAGCACATATGTTTTGGTAAGCGGGGTCCAGTGATGGCTGTACAAGTGTTTTTTTCTTTTACCTTTCTAAGATTATAGTGGTCAAATATATTACTCAGTCTACTGTAGTATGAAATAAATAGAAGAACTAGCTCAGTACAAACTAAAGGACAATTTCAGTTAGTGACCCCTTTGTTTCGCTGGTTCTCTATTGTGTATGTATTTAGCCTAGTTTTAAAAAAAGGAGGTAGGCAGACATGTAGTTTTATTAGACACTAGCTTTGTGCCTGGGATTCTTCCATACTACAAGCATGTAATTAACATATTGCAAGAAGATAATAGGGTGAGGGATGATTGTTGAGATTGTCTTGCTGTACATCTCTGATTTATAACTTTGGAGATAAAAAGCAAACAAATAACTTTCTTCAGACAGGGAGGAAAGTTAGAAGCCAAAGGTCTATGAGCTGGCAAGCAGTGCTCACTATAAGTGGAAATGGAGAGACGATTATAAGAGATATAACCTAAATGCTGTTAAGGTTCTTAATTAATAATCGATAATTAATCATTTGGTGCTTCAGCAGGGTGCAAATAAAGATCAAGAAAGTTAGGTGCTTCCTTAAAGCTTATTTGACTGATCTAGTTCTGGAAACTTTAAATAAATTTATCCCATTAGATTTTTGGCTTTTCTTCATTATACTTAATTTGAAAATTCTATGCAATAAGGTATGTGAGTAATTATCTCAATCTGACTAAAAAGTAAAGCTGTGAAAATCAATTAAAGAACATTATTCTTCAAATATCAAACATTTTCCCCTTTAGCTTTAATTTGAAGTTTGAGCTAATATTCCCTCTGTTTTTATTTTATTCAGACAAATTTCCCGCACCAGTATGCATGTGCACACTCTCTCTTTTACTGTGGTTTTATTGGAGGTGTTAAGTGCTACCATAAATCACAGACCTGGTGTAAAGCTGACGCGCACACACAGGCCTGTGTAAAACTGATGGGTGTACTAAAACACAGCCTTCATCCATGCTAAATTCAGGAGCGCTTAAATGTCCCTTTGTGAAGAAAGACCTAAAGCAATAGAAGCTACTGCCTAAGTTACTAGACATCTCAGCTATGCCTTATTAGAAGCCAAAAAGGCTTCTCTTTTGACGTGCGCAGGCAGAGAAGGTGGAGCATTGACTGCTGGCAGCTCTGTGCATCAGGCCCCTGGCAGATGTTACATTTAAGACATGATTAACGAGTTTAAAAGGCCACACGTTCATGCAATTAATGATGCAATAAGACAGGGAATAAGCCACAAAGTTATTACACAAAATACCTGTAATAATTTTATTGCTGGTTCCTGGTGTGCCTTAAATTGAATGCATGGCTAGAGCTATTCAGCTGAACGTTGCTTCAAGCCTTGGGGGTTGCACCAGAGCCTTAAAGTGCTCTCATGCATACCTGCAGTTTATGCAGGAGCTGATTGGAACTTTTTTTTGAAGCACAGGTTTGGCTTGATGCTTTTTTTTTACCTATAGTGTTAAGAGAAACAGGACTTTGTGTACATCCTTTGTAAATGAACAGAATGGCGTCAGTGAAATATCTAACTAGCATAATCAGTTTCTCCTCCTGATTTCTCAGGCAAAGGGACTAGTCTATAGATAATTATCTATAATTCCATTCTGCTTATAAACAAGAGAGACTGTTACAGAATATGCTGCTGCAAAGGCAGTAGGATAGTCTTAAATGGCATGTAGGCTTATTATGCGTGTTCCAGTGAATTATGTAGATGATTATGAATATTCATTACAAAGCACTAGAGAATCATTGGGACCATGTGGCTGTTCATGTCTTGGTTAGAACAGAGAAATACTTTACATGACGTCAACAGAAGTTTTACATGAGAAGGGTTATAGAGGTAAACTCTTAAATGTCTTTCATCTGCAGATTGCACAATATTGAAAATTTCATTATTCTTATATTTCTAGTAAGCAGTAGCAGAAAAGGAAGAAGGAACTTCAATTGATAAGAACAATAGGAAATAATGTACCATTTCTTTGAGCCAAGTGGTTAGCCAAATATTCTGGGTTTTGTTGGTGGTTCAAATTAAGAAGAGAAATTGGAAATGGAGTCAGGTGTTTCTTTGATGTAATCTTGCTTATTTAGAAAGAATATATGAAGGCCTGTTACCTTGACTACAGCAAGAATTAAACCAGTGAAGATAGTTTTTTACTCTTCAGCTCCAACCCCCTTTCAGCCTGCACTCAACCTGAAAGCTTTCTCTCTCAGCTTTTCCTCAGGGCTGTGCTTCTGTGCCTGATGTTTCCTTGCTGCATTTATCACTCCACATTTTTAATTTTTTTGCCCTTCTTTTATAGCATACAAAGTGATGACTGATGAAACCTTTGCCCAGATGTGTCTTGCCTGTGCCTTTTTCTTTGAAGTTGTTTATTTGATGGCTACTGTCTTTTTAGGTGCCTGCTTGTATATAGAAGCAGAGGTGTCTGAAATAAGACAATGTCTACTTCCTCCCTTGTTGCAGTGAGGTGTAACCCATTCCATCAGTTGACTGGAAATAATCAATAACAAAATTGAATAAACTGAAGAAGTCTGGATGTGCTTGTCCTTTGTTACTGTATTGCAGAATCTCAGATCTAAGTACATTTTAAATATCCCACTTCACTTTGATTGAGAGTTTTGATATGGTGGTTCTTGTATGTCAGATTGCGAGAAGTTAGTTTCTTTTTTGCTATGACACACTTATCTGGGTGATTTTGAAACATAAATTACAGTGCTGAAGTGCAAGGATAAATTTAGAAATGGAACAGCTGTACTTAAGGAATGAATAAATCTCTCACTCTTCCACCCACACTGTCCATGGGAATGCATTTTATTGTCTATCTAGTGAATGCTGAACTGCTCAATGCTGGACAGAGAAGTGTTGAGGAAACTGATAACCTAATATAAAGATAATAGAATACACAGTTCCTTTATGGAATTGAATCTAAACTAAAATGGGACAGGTGATCAGGAGGTGACAGAAGGAGAACAAATTGCAAGATGAGGATGATGTGAGATTGTTTTGGTTAGTGATGTTAAGCATATCTTAAATATCTCCAATGAGTGGGGCAGATTTATAGGCTGTATACTTATACTCATTCCCTAAATGACAGCTAAAACTGAGATACTGATAATTTCTTGTGGCCATTAAAAAATCTTGTTTCTCCTTCCTAGGAGATTTTTGTTGGTGACTGTATTACCTTGTTTTCTGTGTGTTCATTTTACATATAAGAAGATAATGCCCCTATGAGCAATATAGGTCTTATTGAACTAATGCCATTATCTACACAAACTATTAATAAGGAAAAGTGGAATTTTTAATGAACTTGTGGTTATATCTCAACAAAACAAAAATTTCAATAACACAGCATTCTCTTATACTATACTGGGACATTGATTCAACAAATATTCTGAAAAAAAAATACTTGCCAGTTGACTAGCAACATATATTGCAGCATCCAGGATTTTCCATGGTTTGATTTAACTGATGAAATTTGATGATTCCTTAACTAAAGGTGATTTAGCTGTAGGCTGCCTACTAGGAAAAATACTTGGAGGAAATCCCAAAGGAATTTTCTAATAGTAGATGAGATGTTTTACAATTTGGGTAGAAGTTCCACAATCTGGCTTGATAATTCTTATCTGATCCACAAATACATTCTTTTAACTGGAGTTATTTAGTTAAAAAATCAGATTTACGAAAAGAAAGTAAAAGGATGTTACCCATTTACTGTATTGTCCAATACAGTACTGTTTACCACTTTATAGATACTTGTAATATATATACATATGTGTAACTATATATAACATACAATGTAATGTATCATATAGATGTAATATTTTATATATTATATGTAATTATATAGAGACATAATGGGAAGCAGCACTCTATCTATCTTTGTTGGTTTTTTTCCCCCAGATTAGTTGTAAATGGCTCAAAAGATAGGCAGAAGGCAGGGTAAAGATGCACTTTATAGACCAACTAAATCAGAGATGCATAAGCTTTTTCTAAGCCCACTTGATCAAACGCTAGGAAAAGACATGCATGGATGGAGCATCAACCCTATCAGAAGCCATAAACATATAACTAGAAGGGACCACCTGGATCATTATACCCATCCCTCTGTAATCACAGATCACTGTAAGCCTCGAGTTTTTGTTTTTTCCATGTGTTGTGGCTTCATGGTGAGTTAGATCTTCATGGGCAAATGTAATTTTTTGCTTTGTTTGGTAGGGGATTCAGTGCTGATGTACATACAACCATAGGCGAAGGAAGGCTTAGCCCCGACAAGCACAGGGCAGTGGTGGCAGCCTGGGTGTGGGCTCTGGGTGGCTGCAGCAGTGGGGGGGAGGGGCATGCACAGACATGCAGCCATAGCCTACACGCAGCCCAGTGGCATGTGGAGCACTACCTAGGGTTACTATACATCTGGGTTTTCCCAGACACGTCCTCTTTTTTAACCTTCTGATCTTTCTTTGCTCTACTGGTGGGAGCAGGGTGAGGGTGATCAGAGGCAGCAGGGAGCACAGACATACCTGCCTGCAGCTGAGGGCATGTGCAAACCCATGTGATGCTCCCTGCTGCCTCTGATTGCCTTCCCCCTGCTCCCACCAGCAGAGCAAAATCTGGACATTTGGTTACGGCATGAGGGGCAGATGTGGGGGCTGTGGCTGTCACAGGGCTGAGGGGGTGGGCCAGGGGAGGGTTGCCTGCCCCTCCAGTGGG
>NW_017728951.1:28572677-28587039 GCF_001723895.1 Crocodylus porosus | reverse complement strand
GCCCGGAGAGAAAGTGGGGGAAGAAGGAGGGCTGTGGCCAGACTGCCTAGCATGGCATGGCAGCCCCATCCCAGGGGTGGGGGTGCCAGAAGCATCCCCTCCTCTGCCCTCCAGCCCACGCTGGGGCGGACCCACTCCACCATGAATCAGAGCCACCATGCGGGGTCAGAACCCAGTCAGGATGAGGACACCTGGGACCCCTCCAGCAGGTCTGGGAGTGCAGGGGGCTGTGGGCTTGGAGTGAGGGGACTGGCAGTGGTGGGGTGCTGTGGAGGGGCACTGGGGGGGGGCAGGGGACTGTGGGTTGGGGTTGTGGGGTACTGGAAGCAGCACCAGGGGGCTGCAGGTCAGGAGTGAGGGGCGTCAGCAGGGACCGGGGTAGTGGGGTGCTGTGGGTTGGGAGTGAGGGGCACTGGCAGGGCTGGGGTCAGTGGGTTGAGAGTGAGGGGCAGCAGCAGAGCTGGGGTACTGTGGCTTGGTGGTGAGGGGCAACAGAATGGGCAGGAGCAGGGTACCAGCATGTCACTGCACCTCTACCATCATATTCCCCACCCCTCATCCCCCACCTGCATGACAGGTGTCCTCTTTTTTGGACCCAGAAAATGGTAACCCTAGCACTATCCAGCATGGCAGGCAAGTCTGGGAAGGGGTATGGGGTGGGGGAGAGTTGAAGGAGAGAGAGAGAGAGTGGGACAGAGGCAGGGGCAGGGGCTGGGGCTCTCAGGCGGGTTGTGGGATGGCTGGAGCCCAGGCAGCTTGTTCAGGAGTGCAGAGTGGTTTCCACTCATGGTAACATTACTTGTGTAGCTAGAAGATGTCTATGTTTTGTTCATCTCTGGCATGACACCAAAAACTTAGGCATGTACAGGTGAGAACAGTTCTGGCTTGTTTTTTTACCTTGTGTTATAAGTGGCTACATCACTATATAAAATTCATTAACCCAGTTTTTCTAGAGGTCTGCATAAATGTTGTTTCCTGCATTTTTTAGATATTTTAATGTGCTGCTTGAGCAACTAATGCATAATGAGTGAATATTATCCTTAATTTTTTAAAGCAAGTTCCTATTCATCCCATTCATATTGGAGTCTAAATCCTGAGTTCTTCCTTAGAAGAATTTTGTTGAGTAAATTCTGTTTTGGTTGCTGTTGCCTCAAGGTAGAATGAATAGAAGTAGACTATGGTAGTCTACTTATTATTTCGTACTTTTCACTGTAGTATTGGAGCACTTGTTACCGACTCATTAAGCAGCATGGCAGGCATCTTGTGTGTGTGTGTGCGCACGCATGTGTGTGTTTTTAACCTTCTTTCTAGGGGGAGAAATATGTATTAGAGCAGGGGTGGGCAATTATTTTGGCTGGAGTGCCACTTAATTAGTTTTTGGTGAACTGTTGAGGGCTGAAAAGGTAGCCCCACCCCTTGACAGGTGCCTTGCACCTTGCTTGCCATCTTCGGGCTGGAAGTCCCACCCTAACCCCTGCCCTTTGCCACTGGAAGTCCTTCCCCTTGTCCCTGGAAGTATTCCTTGTGGGAGGTTGGGGTTGCCATCTTGGGACCAGAAAAAAACCCAGATCATATACTAAAAGTCGAACATCTACAATAATATATTTTGATGTTATTTCAAAAAATATTTTTGTCTTGACTTATTTGTGTTTGCATAGTTTATATAGAAGTGATGCATAATAGCTCAGAAATAAAGGCTTACTCATATATTGTGTGTGGGGTGTGATTGTGGGGGCTGTGTGTATGGTGGGGAGTGTGGGGCTTGTGAGGGAGTGTGGCTGTGTGTGTGGGAGGGTGTAGAGTGGTTGTGGGGGCAGGTTATGTGAAGGAGGGTGGGGGAGTGTGTGTGGAAGGGAACCCACCCGGCCCCACAAACCCCACACACCCACACCCTGCCCACCTGAGCTCTGTGCTCCAGCCACTTCCCTGGGTGCAGGTCCCAGGCTCCATGCTCCTGCCAGCTCCAGCCCCATGCTCCTGCCCAGCTGCAGCTTCCCCCCTGCCCATCACCACTTCCTTATCTGGTGCCCAGAATGAGTGCTGCAGCAGGGACACAAGAAGGAGCCGCTAGAGTCCTGGGAGTCAAGCAGGTCCCCCGGTTGGGTGCAGCAGTGGCATCAGTGGCCCCACCTGGAAGTTGTACATGCTGGCCGGACCAGGGTCCTCCTGTGCATGAGGGTGGGGGAGAAGTGTGTGGGCTGGGGGGCAGGATTAATTGGTGGGTGCTCGTGGACCAGATGAAATTGCCTGGCCAGATCTGGCACGCAGGCCATATTTTGCCTGCCCCTATATTAGACTGTCTTCTGTAGGCATGATTTTAGATTAATTTCTCCAGTATGTTTGTAGTTACAGGTTTACATTTGGAGAGCAAGGTGGTGAGGTGGTTGATAGTTTTCAGTTCTTAGGGAAGTTCATTCTGTGGTGTTGGATTAATGCCCAAGAACGTTCTGCCTTCCTTAGAAGAAAAACTTTATCCTTGTTTTAGAGATTTCCGTTGTGCCAGAATGAAGCAGTAGTCTTCACCTTTAAGGTTGTCTTTTAGATATTCAATGAAATCTATTGTTTGGACCAGAAAATAAGGGCTGAGACCTTTAACTTAATTGAAAAAGATCTCTAGAAGAGACTATAAGAGATTCTGATGTGCTCCTTATAACCTGTGCTGCAGCTTTTAGTATTAATTGGGGTTTTCTCCAACCTGATGGATTCAAGCCAAGGAATATCACATTGCTCTAATGCAGTTGAGAGGGCTAAAGACATAAATAGCTGAGACCAGGTCATTGTCTGCCAGGATGGGATGGAGTTTCCTAGCCAAGAGATAATTGAAATCATTATTGGAAGTTACTGCTGTGTGGGATTCATGTTGTTCTAAACTACAGGACCAATTATGGGTAGGCCTTCAACTAAATGAGACTGCATGGTGGTTTCAAATTCTTCACAATGCTTTTCTTGGTCATTTTAAGCAAGCTATTTCTCATCTTGAGTTGACCTTATCTAATACTGGCCACTCTGATGATAGATTATACATGCTGAAGGAGGACCAATGTGGGATTTGATCAGAAGTTTGAGAAAAAAGATGGTTAAATTGTTACGTTTCTGGCTTGGGATGTTGGAGACCCATGTTCAGTATTCTTTCCTCTTATAGACTTGGTTAAGCATTTTGACTATGAGTACACTGGTAGTTAGGATTGACATTTAAGATTATCCTCCATCCTCATAGGCACGGACCACATGGACTGTAAATCCCACATCTTAACCCACAGCAGCAGTCCACCCTCACCCTGCAGGCTCTCCTGACCTTCTGAATGTTAGGTTGACCTTGACCCTTCCTTCAGTGTTCTTGGCTATGCATTTCATGCCTTGATCACAGAAAGTTTGCTAACAGCATTCAAACTATTCCTTCTTCCTGTCTTCTGACCTCTGCACCTCACTTTATGTACTACCTGTAAGTTGACACAAACACAGTGAAGAGACAGTAGTCTATAGGCTGATTCCTCTTACAAGGCTTTCCTTTTGGTGCAAGGGAAATAGTGAAGCATTTTAGTTCAGTATTCAAGAAAGTAGGGGTGATATGCGGATGACCTATAAAGTATGATATACATGGGGAAGAAAATCTCACCTGGCTCATTCTGATTGAAAACATATTCTTAGTTTCTCTGAACCTCCGTTCCTGTCTGCAAAAAGAGGGCAACAACATTTACCTATGTCAGGAGAGTGTTACTAGAATACATATATTAAAGACTGTGAGGTACTCCATATGATAAAGGGTCCATATAGACCTGTAGAGGATCTAGGACAGGAAGCTTTTTGCTACTTTGGCGCACCCCATTTTTAGTTAGTTCCATATAGGTGTACTGATAGCATTACTATGGAAGTTTTCAGTGAGCCTCTGAGGAACTGAATAATTTAGCAGTATTTTTTCCACATCAAGATAAAAGAGTTTAGGAAAATGCTGTTTAAGAAAGGCTAGAGTTATGTCCCAGGTGCCAAACCTTGCCTTCATGTGTGACTCATACACCTGTCATACATCTGTCACTGATCCGTATGAAAATATTTCACCACTTCAACTCCCCATGCTTCCCATATTGTGGTGTATTTTCAGAAGAAGTCATTTTCAGTTTAGTGAAAAGAGTTGTTTTTAGTATATGAAATCAGAAAAACAGTACTTTTGGTCCAAGTAATATGTATTTTGGCATTCTGCCAGAACACTTTCAAAGTACAGTATTTAAATAAACCTCCTGCAACAAGTCCACTTAAAGCCGACTTCTTGAATAAACAGCCCAGATGATCTGGCAAGATCGCTTGGTGAAAAAATATGGGGCTTATGTATGGCAGCCCTCAGAAAAGAGTAACAGCACTATGTTGCCTAAGATTCAGGTAATACTTGTTCAAGAGGAGAATATTTTAAAGACTTTTCAGAAATACTGACTTTAAAAAATGTAGACCACAAACAACATATATTAATTGTGCCAGAGAGAGACTTTCATAAATGATTTCACAATATCGCACAGTATTAGCAGTTTTTGTGGCAGTGTTGCCTAGGGCCTTTTAGAAACAGAACTTTGGGAAGGGTCCTACAAGGACAATCAGTCCTATGGGGTTGATAAATAAAGCAATGTATCTTCTTGTTAAAACTGTGTAGGAGATAGAATATGTGAAATATACAAATAGTTTCCAACCTTACTGAAATATCGTTAAGACATCTGTGGTTAACTGAATGGAGCTCCTCATTGGGTCTGTAAGGAAATTCTTTGCTAAATCCTGATACAAAGAAGCTCAGTGGGCACAAAAACATGTGTATTAGTGCACTGTAGGTAATGTGCATTAAGTTTAGTACCTATAATAACTGGTACTAACTGAGTGAGCTGTAACTGGTGTTACTGCACAGTAGCACTGACGTACACCTTTTTAGCGATGCTAATGTGCACTAGACCAATTCTATTGTGCATTAGTACAATAGTACAGCTTTTGCCGTGATGCACTAATGCATAGTAGAATTTGTCTACTCACGTAGATGTGCCCAGTTTGGCATTATTTCTTTGGGCTAATCTGAAGGAAAGTGCTATATGGTAGGAGTTATAGGGTGTGTCTACATGTGTGCTTTAATTTGCAGTAGTCAATTTTACTGTGCATTAAGGGTCACATAAAAAACTGTGATTACACTAACGTGCAGTAAAATAGGCTACTGCTCATTAAACATCACTTAAAATGTGCACCTTCTGTATTGCTTGTTAGAGCAATCTAATGCACATTTATTTAGTACCTCACATTGGAGGTACTAAATTTAATGTGCATTAAGAAAAGCACATTAATGCCTGTGTAGACATGCCCATAGTGTTATATTGGATTGGAGTGCTAGGCTTGCATACAGACAAAGGTTCAAATCTTGGTGAAATCATGAATATAATATGGTTTTGGTGTCATTTAAATTGCTTTCCTCTCTGCTCAGGAGAAGCTTAAGACCACATTAATATTGGACTTTGGACTGATCTAGCAGATGAGGGAAATTTTTTTTCATGATGTTTTCAGTCAAACCAAACAGTTCCTTTTTCTACTCACATTTTAGCATTATGAAATATCTTGGCAGTTACACTGATTCTTCGATACCCGCATTTCTTTATGCCTTTTACTCCAAAACATTAGCTATAATAGGGGAAGATATAACCTGTACTAAGATGCTCAAGTCCAATTACTGTAATTTCTGCCTACTTTTTTTCCAGTGCAGTTATAGGGAGGACAATTGTTTTATCTGCTGTTATTTCTCATTTTGTCAGGGAGAAATCTGCTTTAGGGGAGCTTTGAGGCAAACTACTCTCTGAACACTTGAGCTGGTCGAACTGTTTGCTCATTCTCCAATTTAAACAGATCCTAGATGAATTTGGCAGTTCTGCCAGCAACAGACTGAAGAGAATATTTGGACATCATCCATGAACTCAAGTTTGCCTCTGGTAAACTTCAGTTCGCTGAGGATGAGGCTTCTAACCAGAAATGCTTTGATCCACTTTGTCATACAACCTAATGATATATCTTCAGCTCATAGCACTTCTTAAGAATATAATAGAGATTACCACTCATTTCTATTTCAAAAGTTCCTATAATCCTTAAATCATCAGTCAGAAAATAAGCAAAGACCTCCATGTCTAACTGAACAGCTGAATACATTTAAAAGATAAATTTGATTTACCCCTGATTTCATTCAGACAATGACTTCTGCCATCACAGCTGTGACTGTTTCCCTCTCATTTCATGCAATGCAAGCCATTTGAAGACATGATCAGCTGTGAGGGAGAAGTTGGCAAAGGAGGTATTTGATAGCTACAGTATCATTAGTCATGGGCAAAAGATTTTCATAGTAGCCCACAAGGACACTGACAGAGTAGTTAGTGGGCAGAAAACTCCCTCAAAGCATCATGGCAATAATCTTGTATTACCAGTATCCTTAGGTGAACTGTTAAACAGGTAAATCACCCCAGCTGAATCAGACCACCAAAGCTGTGGGGTTAACAATCAGTTTACAAGAAGGATATTGTACAATTATAGCCTCCTCATTTCTGAAAGCTATTCCAAACACTAGATCGAGAGCAATGATGAAAATTCGTGAAATCCTTTTTCTAATGAAGCCAGTGGGTGTTTTACCATTGACTTCAGTAGAACCACATCACCTTATGTGCTTAGAGACAGAAACTACCTATTGTTATTGTCTTATTGTTTCCAGGATAGTTTGACTTCCTTTGTTAGCCCAGAAGGAGTATTTGTATGAAATTAAGGGCTTTGTTACACATTACACATGGCATGTGCTAATTTTAATTGATGTTTAAATTAGCATGTGCTTTGAGCAGTCGCATATTAAGGGTTAATACCCCCTGTAATGTGCGTTGCTCTGACCTGCCCCTAGACAGCTGGTAAGCAGTGGTATGGTTAGGAGCCAAGTTACCTGTGTTCCTGCTCACCTCATCTGCTTTCCAGGGCAGGGTAAGTGGCTCAGATTATGGATAGCTGGGGTCTGGTAAGGTCCCATCAGGTCCTTACTGCTCCCTGCTGCCTGGATCCCGCCCGCTGCCTCCCCACCTTCCTGTTGACCAGCTTGAACCAGGACATTGCCCCCTCCCCCCATTCATTCCTGCCCTTGGGGCTCCCTGTCTGTCCCTTGGGGCACTCAACTGGTCCTTTTCTGATCATCTGGTACCTGGCCCGTCTCCCATGTCTTCATAAAGATCATTGCCAAGGGCCCTGAGATCTCTTCTGGTTTTTTCAGAACTCTGAGATGAAATTCATCTGACCCTGCTGACCTGAAATCATTCAGACTCATCAAAAGCTCTCTGACTGTCTCTTCTGTTATCTCATCCCTCAGCTTGCCCCATTTCTTATCCAAGTAATGCTTGTTAGGTGTATGGCTGCAGCTTTTTTTTGTGAAGATTGAGGCAAAGTAGTTGTTAAGTAGATCCACCTTCTTAGCATCTTCTGTTAAGAGTTCCCCTGGCTAGTAAACAGTGGACTAACACAACTTGGTCCTTCTTTTCTGGCCAACATACTTACAGAACAGAACCTCCTCTTGTTGTTTTTAACCTTCCTCACCAGGTGCAACCTGTTCTTTATCTTTGCCTTCCTGATTTTTTTCCATGCCGTTTCTTGCTGTTTCCTGGTATGCTTCCTGGTGACCTGCCCATTCTTCCATTGTCCATATAAGTAGCATATTAGAAGCTCCTTATGCAGCTATAGTGCACCTTCTCTTGCCGTTTTTCTTGTGCTACCGTCATGTTGGGAAAGTTTCTTGTTGGGCTTCCAAAACTGTGCTCTTTAGAATCTCCCAGACCACCTAGGCCCCTTTATCCTATAGTTTATTTTCTTGTAACACCATGCCTATTAACTCCTTGAGTCAGATTAAATCTGGTTTTTTGGAATCTAGCATCCTAATTTTTCTGACCTGATGCTTTCCCTGTCTCAGGATCTGGAAATCTATCATATCATGATTACTACCTCCCAAATTACCCATCATCTTCACATCCTCCCTCAGTTCCTCCTTATTGATCTGGACAAGATCCAAGAGAGAAGATCCCCTAGTTGTATCTTCCACCTTCTAGAACAGAAATTTGTTCTCAACAAAGTTAGGAACTGGCTTGACATTTTATGTTTGGCTTCATTGTTCTTCCAGTAGATGTGTGGAAAATTGAAGTCTCCCATCACTACTGTCCCATAGCTTTGGATAGATTTGTCACCAGTTTGAAGAATGCCTCATCCACCTACTGTTCCTGATCTGATAACCTGTATGAAATCCTCACCACTATATAAGTGCTGCATTTTTCCTCTTCAGTCAAATGAATTTTGCCTTGCTGCCTTCCTCCTGAACCAGGGAATGAGTGCATGTATTTTTACATATAAGGCACTACCACAACCTCTTCTCCTAACTCTGTTCTTCTGAAACTGTTGACATTCCAGTCATAAGAGTTGTCCCATCTGTTCTCTGTGATACCAATCAGGTCATAGTTCTTTGCTTCCAGCTCATCTTGTTTTATTCCATATTTTCATTGTGGGGATTGAGGCTGTCTCCATCTTGATGCCTACCCCGTCCCAGTATTAATGACAGCATCAGCTACATGTTCAATTTATGGTACTATCCAAAGGAACCACAGAGAGATTCCACATATTTTGTGAAATATCTTTGTGTTAGCTTTGCCATTTTATGGTGCTATAAATCAGCTGCATGTTAATTGTACCTTAAATGTAATGTGCCAGGGGGTTATGAGTAATGATGTAAAAGAATTCTACACACACAGAAATATACTTTTGTCTGTATATGCTGTGAATAATGCATTGAATTTTGTTTGTGTTTTCAAATGAAAATCAAGGTGTATGCAATTACTACAGGTTAGAGTTTTATACTGAAGATGTTGCTTGTTCCGATATCACAAAAGACTAAAATTCACAGAACTTCAATGATACTTAGTCACGTACAGCAGAGAGGTTGTTGCCTTTTCCATATGGTTATTCTAAAATATTCTAGGAGGGGGCGTTTTTGATTAACCTTATGTTTTTAAGTTAAATACACCCACAAGATTGGAAATTATCAGATGCATAACAACCCAGTAGGAAGGCTCTTGCTGCAAGTAGTGGTGCTTTGCAAAAGTTTAAGTAATGGCAGTGAGGGATGAGAGAAGAAGTAGAAATGAAAAGAAGATGACTACTTGGTTTTTGAGCAGAAAATGTGAAATATATAAATGTTGTCTATGAACAGATTGTCAGATATCCTTGGGATTCAAAGAATTTTTCACCTTTGCTTCTTTTTATGATTCCCCTTAAAGGTCACTTCTAGTGATTTTTGCAGCAGACAGGCCATTCACTTGACAACTCTGGGTTTATTAATTATATGGACATATTTTTAGAATGCCTGCCATTGCATAAAACTGAAATGTTAATGGCTTCACTAAGTCAAATTAAATTTTAATGGCTATGGTTTAATTTTTTCTTTAGCCTGTTCACATACTTTAAATAGCATTAAATGTGATCCAGTTGTCTTCTAATATCATAGCTGACCTGAATAGCCATTTAATTAGCCTTTTTAGATGAAGCAAATCTGATGCATTTTAAAAAAATAAAGATCTCTTTTTATTGGTTAAATGATGATATTCACAGCTAATTTAGTCCATTTATTGGGAAGCAATGTCAAAAGAACAACAATTTCTTTGTGCAGTGTTGTTGAAGTGTAGAGATGAAACAGAAATAATCACCGTTTCTCTGTTTCTTTGTAAGTGAATGGAACTGAAGAGGAACTCCAACAGTTCTGTTTAAAATTCTGCAGAAACAGATATGTTATTAAGTAATATTAAGGGAAAATGGTTTGCTAAGAAATTGTATAAATTAAACCATTTTAAGAAGCAATGAGTGGGAAAAGTAGTAAGTTAACAATGCAGACTTCTCTCATTAGTTTATTTTGACACCTTGCATATGGTCTAATCTCAAAACAGTGTAAGAAGGTCCCCTGTGGGCTTTAAATCCATTTATTCTATGTTAATGTAATATGATTTAATTTAATCTTTTCATGGCCTATTTAAATGCTTAAAATTATATGCTTATTACTTATAAAATAATAGAACTATGATTATAATTTTAGAAAGCTACTGTACCATTTTAGTTCATTCAAAAGTATATTTGATTTGTTCATAAATGTTGTTTGATGTTTGCTTTCACTTTTGGATGACAGTTTCTGAAAACCTCCTCCACATAACATAGACTGTAATAAAACCTTCACTGCACTTGGGGATGGGGTGGGTGGGTGGGTAGATGAGTGGGAAATACCCTGTGGGTGGAACACTCATCATGAGATACTACCAAAGCAGTCAGAGGTGCATTCACTATATAGGAAGGCTAGGATGAGATCGATTTGCTACAAAAATGTATAAATTTCCTATTCCTTTGGCCATCAAAGTGTAAAAGAAAAGTAGTATCAACTTTATTAGTGAGGGATATTTTCAATATTGATTCAGGTTTTCCATTTTAGTTTTTTAGAGGCATGCTAGATTGTAGATGTATCCACTAGTAATACATTTCCTTCAGGTAAACAAATGCCCATTTATTAAATGTAATTAGAAATCCCTAGAGAAACACTGTGGTAACCACGATTTTCAGTTCCATCATCCCAAATTCAAACAGCAGCTGTCTGTGTTATGTAGTACTTTTAAAAATCAGCATATCTTTAGAATATATGTTTTTTCAAATGAGAGAACTGTATTGTTTTCATTCTTCTATAGTACAAAATGGTATCAAGAACTTTATTTTAGAGCAAAGACAAGAGCTACAAAATTTCAGCCCTGAAGTGAATATTTAAAAAAGGTATAAAAACACTAATTATGATAAAAATTGTTTTGCAGACATAAGTATATCGGGGACCTTTAAGAAAATAAATAAATGTGTTTAGTAGACCACAGTCAGCTGATCTTATTTTTTCTGTTAAGTTGGATCTGACAGCTTTAATTATACCTTTATGATAGCTGAATTCAGGGATATATTTTAGAATGAATAATTTTTATAGTTCTGGTTCTTGAATTTTTATAGTTCGAGATGGGGTGCTGTGGTACGGCTTTACCACCCCTGTTGGACTGGATTGAGCCCTGGGAGCCTTGAGACTTTTTTTAAAAAGTCCTCAAAGAATGTAAGAATCTTTACGTTGCCTCCATGCCCAAAGGCGCACCTCTTCCTCTTCCTCCCACACCCCTCACTTGCCACTGCTGCTGTCCAGGGCCTGGAGGAATCCAGGCTGTGTGATATCTGAGCTCAGCTGGGAACATAGATAGATGTAGATAGCAGTAATGAACAGGGAGGTGGGTTCTTCTACTCTGCCTGTTCCCTCAGCAGGCACAGGGATTGTCACAGGCCAGCTGGGCACTATGAATGTATCAATTTAGTTGCAGGCTGACTGGGTGCTGCAACTGTATCAGCCACTGGGCTGTTCAGTTTGGGATCAAGAAGGCAGAGTTGGGAGTGAAGCAAAGACAAGTTTCACTTATAACAGTAAAGATAGATGTTACTTATAGCAGCAAAATAGCAACAAAAATATGTTCAAGCAGGAAAATATGGTTTACACGTATAACAGTTAATAAAAAAGTTAAGCTAATAAACAGACAATATAACAGTAAAAGTTAAAAATTGGCTGCAGTAATAAAAACAGACAGACAAATTGACAGAGTTCCCACTTGGTTGGCAACTTATCAATAGTCCCTCAGTGCCAGGTACACATCAAGTTGATCCAGTGAAGTCAGACATCACCCATTCACTGTCAGAGGGAGCACCGGGGAAGGTCCCTCAGGCAGGATCTGGTCTTTGCTCACACTGGGAGTCTGGAGTTCAGGCTTGGAACAGCAATGACCATTCTGTTCCGTCCTTCCTACTGGTCACATGATGTGCGTGTTCCTTTATATCCTGTCCTATGCTAATCTGTTGACTTTAAAGCCACTCACAATCTTACCCTACAGCTGTTACCCTATGGAGTTAAAAGGTGTTAGAAATTATTATAATAGGTTACTACCTAAACTTGGATTTACCCAATAAGCAAATCATAGCACATCACATTGGGGTCTGAGATTAGCATTTTCTCCCACCTTAGTTTAACCCACTTGGAATTTTTTAAAATGTGTTAATTATACTTTTGTAGTCAGGTTTGTCAATTTTACTGACCTTTAAGCAAAAATTGTTAGATCAGCTAAGTTTTCAGTTTTGTTTTCTAGCTCCACTTCTTGGGGCCCATGTTAGTCTTATGATTGGTACAGACAGTTAATTTTAACATTACGGTTATGCTTCTGACAGACAGGATATGTCTGTGGGAAACACTCTTGCAAACTTTGCCTTAGCTAATATTAACTATATGTCATTATCAGATACTTTCAAGAAGCAGATCTTTTTTTTTTTTTTTTTTGCTATAAGTTGCTCATTAACCCCTTTGGTTCTGGCCATCACAGATGGGAACCCATCTCCCTGACCATCCCCACTGCTGCCATTGCAGCTGTTCCCAGCTGAGCTCAGCCCCTATGCAGATTGGCCTGAGGGGCAGTGATGGCTTTGAAGTGTTTCCCACCCCCTAGGGCATCAGAAAAAGCAGCAACGGTAAGCAGGGGAGAAGGAGGAAGAAAAGAAGAATGGAGGGGTTGTGCCTTTAAGCTGGGAGGTGAAGGGTGGGGAGAATTCTTACATGCTTTGGGGTCTTTAAAAAGTCTCCAGAGGGTCCTATAGCTCAGTCTGCCTGCACAGGTGGGTGTGGGGGATGTGGAGGCCAGCAGAGGAGATGCAGCTACTCCTGCAGTGTGGGTGGATGCTTCCACACCCTTTGTCAGATGCTGGATTTTCCTCTGATAGTGTCCATGCATTGATTCAACTGTTTTCTTAAGGCAGTCTGAGCATGAACATCAGAATGAGTGAGATTTGTGTCGATTCTGCAAAAAGATGAGCCATTTCAAAGGGTAAAATTAATCTGTAAGCAGGAGGCAAGTAAAAGATCTTGGGTATTGTGTAAATCCCAGCAATGCCTGTTATGCAATGCACAGGCTGCATACTGGCTCCCTGAATAGGGGTGAATGCCATTGATAAGTTTTAGTTCCTTCTGCTGTAGGTGAAACAGTAGCCTTCAGCAATATTAAAACATGCAGTAAGTTGTACCATTAATCTGGAGCTTTTTATATGTTTTGATAAATTATGAGCACATGATTGCATAACATGTATGTCACAGGGTGATGGCACAATATGACCCTGAAGGGGAAAAGGGTACCCCAGGACCTGAAATACAGTGGGGGAAAGAAAGAAAGAAAACAATAAGTTCCTTACCCACAGCCGACGACACGGGAAAGCCAAAAGGGCGGCGGGACCCACATGGCTGATTAGCCGCGTCTTTTTCAAACTGCAGCCAGCTGCGATCAATAATGATCGGAGCCAGTGCAGAGCTATAAAGAGTGCCCCGAGAGAAGAGGAAGGGGCAGAGAGCAGGAGACCAGTTGGGACAGGAGACAACACAGAGGCCTCATCCAGAGGCAAGGGAGAGGCTAGCGGCCAGCCGCGAGGCTGGAACATGTTCCCTGACAGAGGGAAGGAGAATGCCCAAGGAGAGGTGCCGGATGTCCAAGCGAGGGACAGCAGACCCGGGCAAGAGGATCGGGGGACCAAACCAGGCACTTGGAGCCTCCCTGAAAAGAGGGGAGTGGAAGAGGACCCGGCAAACCAGGTGGGATTGGCATGGGTTAGGGGAGCGTCCCAAAGTTCATCCCCCACAGTGAACCTGAATACTAGCAGTGAGAGGGGCTGCAGGGTCCTGGAGTCTGCCTGGCAGAAGTACTTGGCAAGAGACTGAGTAAAGAGGGAAACCCGAGCATCTGGGAACATTCCCGGTTATCCATTAGTGAAATGCTGCACCCAGTCATAGGGGTGCTGCAGAGAGCACTATGGAAGGAGAGAATTGTCTCCAGGACAAGGAGTCCATATTTTGGGTTTAACCTGGGAAATTTACAGGTAGCATTTTTCTTTTGTGTTGCTAAGTGACCCATGGTTAGAGGGACGGGGAGGAACTTTAGAAGGATTCCCTAAACTGCTGGATTGAGAGTCGGGACAAGCCACATGGGCTCACCACCAGCTACACTTGGGCATCATGGACACAGAAGTCCTTGACTTCAGAAAAGCCGACTTTGACAAGCTCAAGAGGCTTGTCGGTCAGGCCCTCAGGGACCATGACCCCAGGGAGATGCTCAATGCACAAGCTAAATCTATTCCAACACGGAGGAAAGGCAGCAAGAAGGCACAGCAGCCCTCCTGGCTCTCCAGGGACCTAGCGGTCCTCCTGCGGCTAAAAAGGAAAGCCTACAAAGGATGGAGGACAGGATTCACCTCCAAG
>NW_017728951.1:28514208-28572666 GCF_001723895.1 Crocodylus porosus | reverse complement strand
TAACTGTGAAGAAAAAAGTTTAAAATTAATAAGAATTAGGGTATTTGCATCTTGTCTTTTTCACCCTTTTCTGGATGTTTCTTTTTCTGGATACTAGGGAAAAGGGAATTTGTAGGTGAGAAGTGGGAGGAAGGAGGGGCCTGATGAAGAAATGATGAGGTATTATAGAAAAAAACAAAGAATAACTTAAGACAATTTAAAAACCCATTTCCCCTTCCTGGCCCTGTAACATAAATGTGTTTGTAATAAGTAACAGTTTTCATATACAGGAAGTAAGACAGTGAACAGATTAGAGGTAGATTCTGCTGAATTTTTTTTTCAAAGTTGGGTATTGGTAGAATATTAGGTTTTCAACAAAATGACAATTGAAAAAATATATGGGCAAAAATATTCTCTCTGTGGAAATTTTTTTTTAATTGAAAACCTCAACTGAAATATTTAGAATCTGAAATATTGCTGTGGTGCCCTTAGTTCTAGTTAAATACCTCATGCTCTTGGGCATTACCTCTACCATTCTGCTGCCATGACTTCTCTTCTCTAAAAGGTAAAACCATGGGACATCATGGGAGCCCAATGAGACATGCAAGGCACAACACCTGTGGAGGCTCCACAGTAGTGGGGGTTTTACATGATTATTTTTTAAGGTGAATTATTTCAGTATAATGTTTTAGAAAAAAAGTCTAAGTTCTCTGTGAATGACTTGGACAAAAATGTTTTTTTTTTCATTTTTGTTGAAATTTTGTGTGCAACTCTTTTCTTGTTTATGACTAGCACTGTTAATCATATAATTGTGACTAGCACATGCAGTAGAACGGATGAAAGAGGTAAAAGAACAGTATTGCCTCCGTTATCACTTGGGCCTGTAATAAATACTCAGGTAATGGCCAAACACCCCCAGACACTTACCAGAGTTTTTAAGTACTTGTATTTTTTTATGTTTAGCGTGGAATGCTTTAGTGGCATTTAATTTTCAATCATTCTCTGAGATACCACAAAATAAAGTCTCTTTATAGTGTGTAAAGCCAATTTTTAGAAATTGAAGCATCCAAATAACTCTATTTTAAAATCTGGGACACTGAATTTCAACAGAACATATCTTACAAAAACACAGGGAATTTGGGACATCAAATAATAAGGTATGGGAAAAAGGGAAAGCATAGGGGAAATGGAAAACGTTCCAAGTGGAGGTGTCTCCAAAAGTTATATGGGCTGTCTTGCAACAGATATGTGAAGAGTAAAATATTTCTATGATGGTAAGTAAAAGCTGTTAGTGAAAGGTGCCCACAAATTATAAAAAAAATAGGTGGAACTAGAAAGAAAACATAAGAATATATATATGTGTGTGTCTGTGTGTGCACGTGTAGGAAATGTATAAAGCAAATAAAAGAAAAGAATAAAAAATGGAGGAAAGATTTCTGGGAATGTGAAGAGATAAAAGTGAACATGAGAAACAAGAGGTCAAAGGAAGGAGACAGTATGGCCCTGAAGATATGGAAAGGATAATTTATTGCATAGAGAAAATACAAGCAAATATGAAAGCCATAATGTATCTTCCTTGGGTTTCAGATGCTGAAAATACAAACCCCGAGAAAAACAGACACTCAAGGTGGGAAGGGAATAAAAGAGAAAGTTTAAGCAAGTGTCTATTTAGAACAAATGAAATGCATCCTTACTCATTTAAAAGGACACCTGCATTAACTAGTGGAAAATATAGTTAGTACTAGGGCGGTGTGAAGTTTGGGTGGTGATTCAGTTTGGAGGAAATGTAGCCCAATTTGGTGGCCGAATCTCCAACTCTGAATTGAATCAGGGGACGAGTAAAAGGTTCAAATCGATTTGAAGCTCTCCGACATTTGTGGGTAATAGTAATAGGTTCTTTTTAAGCTCACCAAGCATGCAGGACCATATTATGTGGTCTGTAGGGCTTTGTAATTCGACCATTAGGTACACGCCGGGGAATTACACAAATATACGCCTGTGCAATTTTGTGCATAAAATGGATGGCTATGCATAATTACATAATTTTGCATAATTTAACCCGGACAGGCTCTGTGCTTCCACCTCTGTGGGGCTCCTGGTACTCCAGCTGGGAGCCCTATATGGAGGCACTGAGCACAGTGGTGCATGACTGGACAGTTGGTGAGTGGGGAGAGGATCTCCTGCCTGCAGGTGGTGAAGGGGGCATGGGGTTTGTGGATGGGCATGGGAGCATGTGTGGGTATGGGGCTTGTGAGTGGGTTGGGTCCCCCTGCCACACTTCCCTCCCCTCCCCTCCCATGGTACACAGTCCCCGCTGCTACTGGCAGCAGCAGCAGGTAGCAGGCCCTCAGGGCACTAATGGCCACAGCAGGCAGAACCCCCCAGCAGTGTGTGGCTCTAGCTGAGTCACAGGGGTTGCACATGGCAGCACGGAGCCAGCCCGGTTGGCCCACTGGTACACACCTTTTGATCCAGACCGGGCTGGCTCTGTGCCAGCACATGGGGCTTGTGGCACTGCAGGCGGGGAGCTATGTGCCATCAAGCAGGGCCAGCCAGCTTCATGTCTCCATGTGGGGCTTCCAGCACTCCAGTGGGAAGCTGCATATGGAGCAATGGAGCCAGCCTGACCTGATGCTGCGTGACTCTGCCTCCACATGCAGCATCCCATTGGAGTGCTGGAGGCATGGAGCCCACCTGCAGTGCCATGAGCCTCATGTGCTCGCATGGAGCCAGCCTGGTCTGGCTTGAAGGCATGGGCCAAGCCAGGCCAGCTCAGCCCCCAGGACTCAGCACATAATTTTAAATTTTTCTGCGCGTAATTCCCTGGGATGTAATTAGGGGAGTGGTGATAATGTTAATTGCCACTGCTCTGCTTTGACCAAATTTCTGGACCCCTGGGAAACCCTGTGGGCTGGATGATGTGGCTCTGTGGATCACATTTGGCCCATGAGCTGGTGTCTGAGCACCACTGCTTTAGACCTACAGCTTTGGGATTATCCCAAAGGACAGTCCAAAGCCTATTCTTTCTTTCTTACTTCCTCAGCACAGGTTACTTGCTGAATGCTTCATATTTATCTCATAGCAGGAAAAACTAGAAAGGAAGGAAAATATCTTATAGGGGCTCTCTGGAGAAACATGTTTGTCAAGCAAAAAAGTATTTCTTGCATGCTTAACTTCTTTTTTAAAATGTTTAAGTTTTTTTGTTTTTTGAAGTATTTGGCTAAAGAAATTTGTGGGTAATAGTAATAGGTTCTTTTTAATCATTCACCCTCACCTTGTTCAAGGCATTTATGTCAGAACTCTGCCAGCAATACTAGACTGATTTCCTTGCCTTAGTAAAGCAGCACTTAAACAGTGTTTAGTGGCTATGACTGATCAGGAGTTTTAATTAGTTTTTCAAGAAAGGACAATCGTAATGACTTCTAGTCAGTCCTCACTCGGATACTCCAAGGCAGCAAACTAACATCCATTTTTTCATTCTGGCTCAGAAAATTACTCTTCAGCATCTCTTTCAAACTGTTGCTTATCCTTAAGCAGTACAGGGTTTGCTTATACTGCTTCACTGACACATTTATTTGCTCCCTCTTAGAACTTGCTGATGCTTTCAGTATGTTAAAATCTGTTTTGATATTTCCTGTGGTTATTCATGTATTAAGATAAATAGGCATACAGTCTAACAGGCAAATGTCACATGACCCATAGAAGGGATTGCCAGTGCCTTGTAATAACACAAATAGTTACTCATTTGAGCAGTCTCACTGACTTCAGTCTTTAACCTTACTGCACCATCAAACATTTTAAAATCAGTGAGTCAGGTGAGCAAAGTTACTGATGCTAGGTTTGCAGGATTAAGCAGTACATTAGCTGTTTATAGGTAAATGGTTTAGATACCATTTAAATTCTATTTACTGTCTTGCCTTTGCAATACCTTTTATTACTAGGAAATTGGCCCAACATGATCTTCATGGCTTGGTTTGTCCAACACTGCTGTTTACTCCTCAGTAGAAGTCAGTTTAGTTTATTACATGACAGTAGCTATAAAGATGGTTTGATGTCACAATTTGATAATATAATTTCATGGTAGAAATAATCATGAGAAAAAAACCTCAGACCATTGACCTTGTGGTCATTCAGAGTGACTCATGATTTGGTTGAGGATATGTCTTGTATAGGTCCTGGTAACGAAGAGTGGCCATACTATAATTAAGTTTGAAATAATCATCATAGCAGTTTTGAAGAGATAACAAAACAAAAAGTTGACAACAGTTGGCTAGACATTTTTCAGGAAGTAATTCAAAGGGTACTTTCTGTACATGGCAGGTAACATAAAAAAGTAAAAAGGTATGGAAACCTCAAATTACGAGACTGAGCCTGTAATAGTCATTGCAGATGCTTTAAATGCGGGTGGTAGTTCAGACAACCTTTATGAATAACAGGGAATCAACATTGTATATTGAGTTCCAAAAACTGATCTAATAGAATCAGTTTTCCATCACCTTTGGCAGGTAGTTTACAATGCTCCAGGGGGCTGTCTGGAAATAAAAAATAGAGCTTTTGAAACTGTATGGATTGCCTCTTCTCAGAAAGAAAGGGTTCTATTATTTCATTTATATGGACCCTGTTGCTTCCTTGCATCTGCTGATAATAATCAAACTCTGCATGAAATTCATCATTTATTTAGCCTACATATGAAAGTCATTTAATTATGAAAATACAAAACAGGGTCCTGATCCAGTAAATGGAGCATAAAGTCTTGGCTAGTTATTTCTATGATGGAGGTTACTTTGTCCAGTTGCCCCCATTTTGTCTGCCATAATTATAACTGCCATATTAAACACCAGTGCTTGTGAATTTTCCCTTTGTTGATTTAATAATATGCTTCTGTTGTAGCAGCATAGTACATGTCATTGCCAGAATGAGTAAAGGTAGGCTATGTCTCCATAATTAAAGTTGACAGGAAAATCAGAGAGGAAACATTGAACAGCAGTCTATTGGTAACTAAAAGGCTTGAAGTCAATGCAAGTCTTGTAACTGATTCCAGTTGTATCATGACTAAGTAGAAGGGGGATAGTCTCATCTGAATTTGTAGGAATTTATGTGTGCAATTGATTGTATAACGCTCCAGGTAGATAATGAGTCTTCAAATATTAGAAGAACCAAGAGGAGGATTAAAGTGTAAAATGAAGACAGATTTTTCTCTCTTAAAACCACTCATAATATTTGGGGAAAAACTGAGAAGTAACTCAAATAACCAAATCAAATAGATAATATTTGTGAAGAAGTTTAAACTAAGTTTAATGTTTAGAGAAATGTAACTGACTTTCTAAGAGAGTCTTGGGAACTGTAGAGGACTCCACGATGTCCAGATCTGGGGAAAAGGCCAGGTGAAAACATTTAATGGTGTCAGTCTGCATGGAACATCCCTTTGCCACACTTTGGGATTTACAAAGGCAGTTAATTACCTTTTCACATTAGGATTACATTAACTAAGTCTACTTGTTGAGCAGCTTCGACTGAGGATCATGTTTTGAAGAAGAGCAAGAGAATTTTTTAAGTAGTCTGACAAGATCTTAGCAAAGCCAATTGGCTATTGGACCACTACGGAGATATTTACTTACGATTTACATAAAGTAGAAGATAGATTTAATAAGAGGCTTGTGTACACTTTAAAAAGTTTTTCTATGTAGCTGTATCAGTAGAGTTATACTGTAAACTTCCCCAGTGGAAGTGCAGCTTGTTCCAGCAAAAGAGTTTTTTTACAAATACCACTGAAACCAGTCCCCAAACAGAATAAATTATACTAGCCAGAGGGTGTGTTTACACGTGTAATGAATGCTATTTAGACTTCCCGTGAAGTAAGTTACTGCACAGTGGGTATGTGTACGTGTGATGCTATATCGCTGTAGCAGCGCACAACAGTTTTTGCACATCAGCGGGCAAAAACCATGATGCCACAGCTGCATCGCTGTAGTGGAGCTCCTTCAGTATGGTGCGTCACTATGGTGAAGTAGCAGGTAAAAATAACCAGGCACCACATTGACAGTGCAGTACAGGCTGTTATTGCAGCATCATTTAGTACTTCCAAAAGGAAGTACTAAATGACAGCGCAGTAACAATGGCACCATAGGGGCACATGTAGACATGCCAGTAAGTCTGCTCTGGGAATATGTCTACATGTGCACCCTGTTGGGAGAAGATTTAATCCTTATAGGATTAAATAAATCCAGGAATGCTCCTGCCCTGCTCCAACCTCCTGCAGCATCCAGAGGTCTCCAAGGGGGGATGTGCTCAACCTGGCAGGGGTCTCCAGGGGAGAGACAGGTAGGGACAGCTTGACAGAAGTCTCCAGCCTGGGCAGCAGGCAGCATAAAGGAGGCTGCCAGTGCCAGAATGCTGTTGAGCACCTAGTGGTTCTCCTCCATGGCCTCCACTGCCTGAGCCACCACACAGGCTTGCTGGTCCTGAGTGCACCTCACTCTGTTGCTTACACATGTCAGAGGGCACTGCCCATTAGGACACTGTCCTTGATGCTGCAACTCCAGTGGTGGCTGGTGCCTCTCTCCCATGAACAGCTGCTGGACCTCCAGAGCAGGTCTGTGAGAGTCCCCTGGGCATACCACAACAAGTCGTTTGGGCACATTAAGCCTGATCCACTACACCCTACCATTGTGTCCCAGGTGCAGCTGAGAACCTGGCATGGGGCCCTGAGTCTCCATGGTGCACCAGGCAAACCCATGTCTCCTCACAATGTGCGCCACTGCCTGGAGGGGTACATTTGCCTCTGCTATGAGGCTCTGACCCCCACAGCCAAAGACATCACTGCTGCCATCAACAAATTTCTCTGCATGTGACAGGCTCCTGGCTGCCTAACTGGGAGGGCATAGCCTGCCCCCTTGAATTTTGGAGGGCGGGGGAAGGAGAACTCATTCAGGGAGGTCCCTACCACCTGGCTGAGGGCGAGTGGGTGAAGTGCTGTGGGTACAGGTGGCTGCAGTGCCTCCAGCTGTCCCAAGGCCTGCACCCTGTGCAGGGCTTACTGGCTGCCTGTGGGCATAGCAGGCAGTCCTGGCAATCGGTTTTGGAGCCTGGTGATGGGGAGGTGTCCTGCCATGGTATGGAGGCCCAGTGCCTGGCCATATGGCCATTGGTCCTGTCTTGGGTGGAGCTCAAGATTGCCGTGGGCTGCCTGCACTGGATGAGGAGGCCACAGGTGGTGAGCAGGCTGGCTGCTGGGGCTCTGCAGCACTGCTGCTGCCAAAATAGGCCCATGAAACCACCATCCCCCACCTGGGGCCAGGAGCTAGCAGTGGCTAAAGACCAGGCAGGTGCTGCATTGGAGCTGTCTCTGGCTCATGGTTGGATGGGCTCTCAGCCATGGTGCTTTGCCCCGGCTGGAGGCTAGACCCCTAGTGAATTGGCTGACTGAGAGCAAATTTGCTCCCAGTCGGCATCTACACATACACTAATGTGCTTTAGCTAATGCACATTAAAACT
Organism: Crocodylus porosus; assembly: GCF_001723895.1. Lineage (NCBI taxonomy): Eukaryota > Metazoa > Chordata > Crocodylia > Crocodylidae > Crocodylus > Crocodylus porosus. The sequence goes on along the minus strand of NW_017728951.1, from coordinate 28,565,193 downwards.
AGTAACTGTGGGTGCATCTACACTTGCACTTTACTGCACAATAGACTAATTTACTGAGCAGTGGAGTGTCACTGTCTACACATGAATGGCAATTGGGCAGGTGTAGACTGATTTACAGCACCATTGGGTAGTTCCAAGGTATTATCCAATGGTAGAATAAATTACTGCACTTAGATGCATGTGTAGACAATGACTGTATTTTCAGGTACTAGAAAAATGTTTATTAACTTATTATAATGTGCTTTAGACTTGCCACAGTTTTTTTGTACCGCTTTAATGCACATTAGATTAGTTTAATGCACATTGAAGCATCTCATGTAGACATGCCCAGAAAGGTGTAAGTAGGATTATTACTGGTAAGGTTATGTGGCTTAAGACATGCTGGCAAAACATTTAAATATAGAACAAATGGGTATTTTGAACTGCATTCCTTATTTGGAAAAATGGCTATAAGCAGATATCTTTGTGGGGTTGATGTTTGTTATTTTTCTCAGTAATTTCCATGTAAAATATGCTTAGTACATAAGTAAAGGTTATGCTTAGTTTTGTGCAACAACCTGACCTTGCACATCTAGTCTGGATTTTGATCCAACAGTGTTCTTTTCTTAAGCAGGATCACTAGACTTAAACAGGTTAAATTAAACCTCAAAAACTGCAATCTCATTTTTTAAAAAGAATGCCTACAGTAACACCTCTTTGGACCCATTATTTTCCATAGGTGTGCACAGGCATAGCTGACTGGAATTTTGGAACCAATTCTACAAAACTTTACATATGCCTCAAGCATGTGAGCAGTGCCATGGGATTGCATGTGCCTATGCTTGAAGCTCAATAGCTACATAAGCATTTGCATTAGCATGCCTTGAGTGAACCTTCATTTTGCTACTGTGTAAGAAATAATAGAATCCTATCCTACTGTTGTGAGGCTAACAGGAGCTACAGAACTCTGAAAAACTTTAAGTAGGTATTATTATGATGCATGCAGAGAGAAAAGTTAGTAAGAAATTGTCATTTTTACATAGTTTCCAAAGAGCTTTGATAGAGCTTTCAGCGGTCTCTCACAATGAGCGGGACAGAGATAAATGGCAACATCATGCTGAAGATCTGCAAGGAAATGCAAGTATAGAAGAGTTCATGTCAAATTCATGGTGCATTCAGTACTGGCCACCCAAAGAAAGGCCTCTATTCAGGAATAGTCACCGAATATGGGTATTTATCAAGGACACAAGACTCAGTCTAAGAAAAAGTACCTTCATAAAGTCACAGGGCAGGAAAAAACAAAACAAAACAGGGAAGTGAATCCACTCTGTGTTTGTTTGCACAAAATCTTTAACTGAAACAAGCCAAAGTTAATGTTTCTAATGAAAGCTTAACTTTCTAAAACACGTTCTTTTTGTACTTTTGTGACTGTGTCACCTGTATAGCCAGCTATCTTCTCGTCTCAGCTATCAGTGAATGAGTTCATGTGGAAGAGACTAACAATCCTATTTAATGTTAAAAGACTACCCAGAAGGTAGTTTTCTTTTGATCCCCCCCTCTCCCCATTTGGTTGAATCAAAGTAATCCATTTCTTAGTTCAAGGAATTTTAATGGAAAAGCTGTCATGTTTACATAACTTCTGGTACATCTGAGCAGGAAGCAAGTAGCAACCTTTCTTTTTTATGGTAGGTTGACTGCAGATTGTTCCATCACCACTGAGAGAAAAAAACCCAGGCTTCATGTTTAATATTGCTAAGACATTTTAAAAAATGTGCATGTTGCCTTTCTTACTAGTGTATGGATATGGTCTTCTAAATTGCTTCAAGCAAATATTTTGATTTTTGGAAATGCCAAAGTAGATACACAAGAAAAAGAACATTTTACTGGAAGTTTTGTTGGTAAATGAATGACAAAGGAATAATCCATTTAAACTTTCCAAGGAAGTTAGCTAGATAGAATTTAAATGGCTTGGGATTAAAGACACATTTCAACTCTGCCACAGAAAGGCTTCAGCCCTGCAAATATTGCTGCCATTAAAGGTATTTGTTAATTTTACTTTAGTGTGGGCACAATTCTCTCCTTTCTGTAAGAATAAAATATAATCTCTCAAACATATTAATTTTTATATATTAATGAAATTCTGAGTAAGGAGAATAGAAATATAATTCCAAACCAAACAACCCTCTTTTGGATAATAAAAATCTAAACTAGTAAATGAAAATTGTCTGAGCTGCAAAATCTTTTTTCCACTTGTTAAAAAATATAACTGCAACAAATAGCTTCATAAAAGCATTTTTAAATATAAAGCTTTCATAATTAATAACCTAGACTGTTGTCTACTTATTTCAGTAAATAATTTGAATGCAGTTGACCTTTCTGTTTCCCTCTGCTACATTATTAATGAAACTGAAGAGATCACTGGGTTATTGTTCTAGCAAATATATCTAGCTTAGCTGTGGTTTGGGTGTTTCTCTAATGCTTGTTTTTTAATGTGGCACCTGGGTAGTTTTAATGCTGGAGGGATGGAAGAAATAAACAAAAGTTTTTTAGTCCACAATTCTGGAATGTCAGATCATTTTACAAACTCAGCTTAAATCTTTATCTTGGACAAAAATATTCAAAAGCAAAGTATGTATTTTATTTTAAGGCATGTAGTATGCAAGAAGATACAGTAGATTATATTGTTTTAGATTTACCCCTGAGTAGAAGCTCTATGTAGCATTTCAATCTCTTTTGAGACAGAGAAATGCTGATGTATAATTTCTGGATCAAATTCTGAAAGTCTTTTAAAGTCCTTTTATATAGGAAAGTCTTTGCTGGAACCCTTCTGAGAATGATGATCACCAGATCACAGTACCTGTGGGTGCATCTACACTTGTTCCCACTGAATTGAGTCAGGAGTTATAGGAATTTAGCATCTTGTAGGAGCTGATATAATAGGTTGTTTTCCTGGGTAAAGATTGAATGAAGAATTTCAAGATTTTTCCTTGTGTTTTCACTGTTATACTTTAGTTTCTAGTTGCAAGAAATGCATTATTTACTTTGGAATGATAAACAATAAGAAATCATTTAAAGGTTTGAGCAGAGCTGGTCTTAGGGGCAGGTGATGTGGGTAACTACCCAAGGCCCCATAGTTGGCAGGGGTTGCCATCCTGCCTCCAGCTGATCCCCTCTCCCCCTGCTTCCAGCACAGGAGGACCTTGGCATGGGCTGCTGCCCAGGAAAGGACCAACCATGAAGCTGGAAGCTTCTGCCCCAGCCAGGTCTGTGCAGTGCCACCATGGGCAGGGGTGATGGTACAGCTCATACACCCCCTGCATGTCGGAGGCGCCAACCCAGAAGGTGGGAATGGGCTGTGCTCCAAGCTCTGGGCCAGCTGCCATGGTGGTCAGGGAAGCCCCTGCCTCCACTTCCCCCCCTTTACCTGCCTGCTCAGGCTAGTAAAGAGCCCTGGGCACAGCTGCCAAGTCTACCCCTCCTGCTCCGCTTTGCCTGGCTCTGCCCCCTCTTGCCACAGGGTGATGGTTGTGGGGCTGCTGCTGGTGCTAGCACTGGTGGGCACCACAGGGGAGGGCTTAGGCTGTTGCCAGAAGTCCTTGCCTTGCCCACCTTGGGCTGCACATGCTGCTGCTACCAGAATCTGTGGCAGCTGGGGTCACTGGCAGTGTCTGCACGAGTCCCTACAGTCCCTGCCTCCCATGTTGTTTCCCCTTCTCTCTGCAGCTTGTGTTCCAGGTGGTTCCTGTCTCTTGGTCCTGGGGACAGGAAGCAGTAGGGGGGAGAAAAGGGATGTGATGACCCAGGCCAGGCCAGAGTAACCCCTGGGGCAGGACAGGACAGGATAGGGGGAACAGAGCCAGGCATGCCAAAATACAATTTCTCCCAGGGCACCATTTTCCCTAAGGCTGGATTTTGGTTTAAATATTTTCAGTGTATCAGGTTCTTACCAGTGTCCCAAACTTGTTGGAGATTTTTCCCAAATTTCCATTTTATTTAGTATAATGCTATTAATATTGTAACCTGGGTGGTACCCAATCATGTATTTCCCTTCTCCAAATGAAGGGAATATTAGCAGGGCAGGTGCGCTGAGGAGTGAAACTGCCTGTAGCACACAGTTTCCCTCCTTCCCTGTAGAGAATGGCCAGGACACGTGTTAAGGCTTGACTATGTACAAATTTAATACAATATAAAAGTTATAGGGTAAACATATTTACACCTAAGATATAGGAGCTAAAACAGCTTATATACAGGTCAATACAAATGCCAAATATAGGTGAAGAATCAAGAAGGGGATCAAAGCAAGAGTCTCATTCAAGTCATGCAAATTGTATACTCTGATGGAATGCCACTCTACAAAGTGTGAGGTGCACAGGGTTCACTAAATATGAGGTGAAGGGTTTGTAAAATATGAGGTGCAGGGCCTGGGTGGAGGGGAGAAAGAAAGGAAAAAGCCCCAAGTAAGCTATATTAAAACAATAACAATGCCCCAGGAGAAGGGGTGGCCCTAGATGACAGGAGGGGAGTGGGGAGCTCTAGATATCCCAGCTGCCCCTTTAACCAACTTAAATATTCTCATCACGGGGCGGGGAAAGACTCTCCTCCCCTGTAGGAATCTCTTTCCCAGACAACTCACAACTCCTCTGAGGGCCCAGTGAGGCTGTTCTCATCTTCCAGGGCAAGGTGTCTCTTCCCTCAGCAGGGGGTCCTCAACTGCTTTGGGGCTCTCCCAGCCTACAGCTCATTCAAGGCTGCATGCATGACTCCATGCACCATTGAACCTGCTTTGTGCCAGTGGTTGGAGACCCGAGCCGCCTCATGCTGCACCGAGGTCTTGGTCCACTCCCAGACCTTCCGTGCACTAGCTGTGCACCGCATGCCCAGCCTTGTTCCAGAGTTGGGGACCTGAGCCTCATCTCTGGGGCCTTGGTCCACTCCTGAACTCTCCATGCACTGCCTGTGCACTGCTCACCCTGCCTTGTTCAGGGGGCTGGAGACCTGAACCACCTTGTGCCTAGCTGATCTCCTGAGACAGCGTTACGTTATGCAGGTTGTGTTAACACAGTCTCTGGTGTGAGAGCACCATCCAGTGGAGGGGCTGGGACTACTCCCTAGGCACATTCCACCTATGGTGCCCCCCCGCCCCCAGTGCAGAGGCCCCACCAGCTGGAGGGGATGATGTCTCCACTTACCCCCTGCCTGCCCTGACCACCCCAGCTGAGGTTTAGCTTCGGGCCAAGGCTGGGGTGGTCAGTGACTGTGGCACCAAGGCCCTGTTAGGTGATGGGGCTAGGGCCTCCTTCCAGCTGCCCTCCACTGCAGCCTTGTCTGAGGTGGCTGGACCTGGGGATGTGGGCCGGGAGCAGTCTGGCCCATCCCCTACAAAGGGTGGGCCACCTGCCACTAGGAAGAAGAAGGACAAAGAGAGGAAGGTGAAGGGGACCTCTCAGGACACCCCATCACTGCTGGGACCCTCCTCAGCTGATACTGGGGGGGCCCACTGCTGGAGAGCCTGGCATTGCTCTGGCTGTCATGCTGCAACTCTGTTGACCGTGGATGGGGATGGCTTGGAGGGGGTCAACAACCCCTGTCTTGTCTCCCAGCTTCCAGAGTTGGGTGGCAGCTTTTCTGGAGGCCTGAACCAGGGGGCAGCAAAGGAATCTGCTGACTTCTATGTTATGTCCCAGCCTACCGAATTGGAAGAGGAAGCTAGTGAGATGGAGATCCAGCTTTCTGACTGTCACAAGGAACCTTGAGAGCAGGATGACTTCTCTCACCACAAAAAGGCAGGGATCGCTCTTCTCGACCCAGTCCTTGACTTGGACAATGAGAGGAGGCTGATATGTCTAGACTTTGAGGGTGTAGACACTGCATTTGTGGGTGAACTCCCATCTGGGGTGCAGCCTAGCTGTGCTTCTGTTGGAAATGTCCAGCCCATGTTGGCAGACCCTCCCTGGGTAGGCCCTGACTATGGGGGTCTCCTGGCCTTTTTGAAACAGAACAAAGGACAGAAGAATGTAGTGGGGCACATCACCCAGTGGTATGCAGATCCTAAAATCTTTGTCAAGGCTGCCAGAGCTGTGGCTAAACTTAAGCAACAGGACCTAGGCACTCGGCAGATGGCTTACCCTCTGTGCGAGCTTCTCCAGAGGGTGAGAGATGAATGGGGCCTGGGGGGTCCCTGGAGTAGAGTAGGGCATGATAGGTTTTTCCCAAGCTGTCTCTGCTTTTTTGCTCTGCTCTTGGGTGCTCACTCTTTTATCTACACTTTACCTTACATGTCCATTAGCATTTAACATCAATGGCTGTCTAGATCTGATGAAGCGGGAGGCTGTCCTGGAGCTTCTGCGCCACAAGCGGCTAGCCATTGTCTTCTTCCAGGAGACGCATTCTGATGGGCTTAACCAGGTGGCTTGGCAGGTGGCTTGCCATGCTGCCTGGTGAGGCCACTTGTTCGTGAGCCATGGTACCAACCTTAGCACCAGGGTTGCAATTCTCCTATCGCCACAAATACATTATGATATGGCGGTGGCATGGGAGGTCATTCCTGGCTGCCTGCTGACTGTCTGGGTCACCTTAGCAGAACACTACCTGCTACTTGTCAACATCTATGCACGCACTGATGGCCAGGAGAGGGTGGCTTTCTTTGAGACTTTGGCTACCCTCCTGCGCAACACTAACAAGCATGATGACCTGCTCCTAATAGGTGGGAACTTTAACTGCACCTCGCTCAACCACACGGGGTGTGAACCTCACCTACCTTCAGCCTGTAAGCTGCAGTCTGCTCTGGAGACTGCAGGCCTTGTTGACATCTGGTGAACCCTGCATCCTGATGCATGCCAGTACCCCTGGACCAGTATGAGTGCCGGTGGTCTCACCATGGCCCACCTTGACTGCCTTTATGTCACAAGGCACCATCGGTTACTGCTGCACAGCAACTGCATTGTTCCCTTGGGCCTGTCAGATTATGGCCTGGCCTGCTGTGAACTGAGCCGGCTGAGGAGATCCTGTGCACAGGTGCCTTATTGGTGTTTCAACGTCAGCTTGCTTCAAGACTCCTACTTCTGTGACTGCTTGGTCCACTTTTGGTGGGGCTGGGAGACCACGAGACTGAGCTACTCCTCCTGGAAGCTATGATGGGATGTGGGCAAGGTACAAATCTGGGCATTTTGCCAGCAGTACACCCAGCTGGCTACAAATGAACTGTGCTGCCATATCTGAGAGCTGGAGGAAGATGTGGCAGAGCTGGAGGCTGCCTTGCTGGCTGCCAGTAATGATGCATTGCTGTGTGAGAACTTCTGGTTCTGCAGGAAATGCCTGCATGATTTGGTGGAGAGTGCAACTCATATGAGTGGTGTGGCCCTGCCAATGGCCACGGGCCCATCCCTTGGCCCTCTGCTCTGACTATTGGTGTGTGAGGATGACATGACCATCTTCTCAACACTCAGGAAGACATGTGGGCCCTGACGGACTGCCAGTGAGCCTATGACCGTGCCTTCTTGGCCTGTATCAACTGGGTCAAGAGTGATACTGCTTGGTGCATGGATCAATGCTACCCCCCTTGGATCTGCCAGGGGGCCTCACCTAGTGCCATGAGGGCCTCAAAGTCATAGGCATGTTCCTGGGGCCACCAACCTTCATGGCATGCAACTGGGTCAGCCTTGAGGAGGGGGTGGAGGCCTGGCTGCAACGGTGGCATTGGCGCCTACCCAGCCTCTCCTATTATGGACGTGTCCTCATCACCAACAACTTGGTGGTGGTGACCCTGTGGCACCATTGCACCATACTTGATATGCCAGGGGACCTACTTGAGAGACTCCAGTGTCTCCTGGTAGATATTTTCTGGGACGGGTGCCACGAGCTCCCATGAGCTGTCCTTTACCTATCTGTCACCGAGGGGGGGCCAGAGCCTGGTCGACCTGGTGAGCAAGGTAGCCGTCTTGTGCTTGAAAGTTCTCCAGTGACTCTTCCATGGTGAGGAGCATCTACCCTGGTAACAACTGGCATGCCAGTTCCTGCAGAGGGTGGGGGCCCTAGGCTTTGACCGGGAACTCATCCTGCTGGACTTCACATTCCTGAACTGGGCGGTGCTTCCAGTCTCCTACCATGGCATGGTACAAGCCTGGCAGGCCACCGTCTGCCTTCAGCCCCAGGCCTGGCACCTGCAGTTCCCGCAGCTGCTGAAGGAGCCCTTGGTACACAGCCCGGTGTCACTGTATGTAGAGCCTGCCCTCAGCCAGCCTCACAGCCACCATCATCTGGGTGTATGTCCTCTGCTTGAGCCATCTCCTTGACTCCACTTGGTTGGCCTGCCTCTCACCCGAGTCCCTGACCACCCAGCTGGACATGTGCTCCATCAACAGTGTGGGCTGCCTCCTGCATGACATCCAGGCTGCCCTCCCGCTGGAGGCAGCAGCCATTCTGGATGGCCATCTTTCAGCATGCCAGGTTCCCTGAACTGTGGATGCCCTGAGCGAGGCTTTTCCTGAGCTGCTGGTCACCCCGGCCATGATGGCGAACTGGCCAGCAGGCTTGGCATCCCCTTGATGCTCCCTGTGCCTCTCAACAGTGACACAGGTTTCCCTTTTGCTTCTGTGTTGTGTAGAAGCCTTTATGCCTGGATGATTCATGTCCACCATGTCTGGCACCCTGAATCACTGTGGCGATGGCACCTGGTCTACCCAGCTTGTGCACATTGTATAAGCTGCCAACCACCAAGAAGACTGGCTACCTGCAGTGGCAGTTGCTGCATGGCATCCTAGCCACTGGCACATTTACATCCCACTTTGACCCAGCCACTTTGATGGCCTGCCCCTTCTGCCCTGGGGGCATTGAGGAGAACCTCTTTTACACCTTCCTCCACTGTCCCTGTCTGTGGCTGCTTTTTGTCACCCTTGAGCCACCACTGCCAGTGCTGGGCAGGAGCCTCTTGGAGAATGCCTACATGTGCTCCTATCCACACTGGGCAGCTGAGTGGGGCACTGTCTGCCTGACCAACTTCTATTGGGTCAGGCCAAGATGGCTGTCCTCAAGAGCCTCTGCAAGCGGTTTGCCGCAACCGGCTCAGATGATGCTCTGTGGCTTTTTGGCCTCCTGGTGCGGGTGTACCTCTTGCTGGAGTTTGAGCATGCTGTGCTTTGGTGGGTGGTGCCTGCCTTTCAGGCACGCTGGGTCCTTGAGAGAACGCTGTGCCGTGTGGAGGACAGTCATCTTCAATATGCGCTCTGATGTTATGACCGGTCTGGATGTTTGGGCAGGCTCGGTGGTGGACCGCGACTCCAAGCTCGTGCTGCGCCCTGGGCCATCACTAGGCTGCTTTTTTGCTTTTTTTCTTTGTGTGGGAAGTTGAAGGTTTTGTCACATGTACAATTGGATAGAACAGAATAGGGATCTTTTGTTTATAGAGGGCTTTGGTCTGTATGTGTGGCTGGTGTCCTGACCACATAATGGCATGTTAGGCATGATATGTAATACAGTGAAGGTGTCTGCCACAATGTAATGTTATGAATGTAATGGCATGGTGCTCTTGGATTGATGGTAATTTGTTTGTCTTTCCTTTGTATATTGGACCTGGACACCAGAGCTGCCAACTTTTTGTACCCAGAACCCTTGAATAAAGTAGCTAAAAGTCAAAGTCCTCCCTCCTCCTTCTGATTGCAGAATACTTATATTCTATAATACTGAATAGTCAGACGTACTGTACCAGTGTCATACAGAATATTTTCCAGGATTGAGAAAGTTTCCTGCATGTTATCATAAAATATGCTGACAGTAGAGTTTGTACATGAAAAACCAGATAGATGTTTTAAGACTAAAGTACCGGCATCTGCATACTCTTACATTTCAGCTGAGTACATCAGATCCCAAATCCATATCAATACTCATTGGAGTGTATATCTTTTTTGAACACTGTTGAAGGGTTTTTTTGCTTCGGCATTGATTGGCACTCAACAAAATTTATGCATGCAGGAAGTTTCTATGATGTCATTTGAAATGCTTGATTGGAATGGAATGTAATTTACAAGATTTGCCAAGACAGCAAAAGGAAACTTGAGCAGTGTATTTTATGACTTTAAATAAAACTGTGACAGATTGGTATGGTACATTTCATAAGCTTTACAAGCTTGAAATTATATGGACAGCTTCCAGGTACAGTTGCATTATTTACACGAAATTGAGACTGAGCTACCAGTGATTCAGAGCTTAACCATAGTTTTGTTTTGGACAGTGAAATAGTGGATTTACTTCCAAATAGAATTTGTTGGGTCTAGAGATGTTAGTACTAGAAAATCTTAGCATACCCAAGCCAAAACATGAAATTTTTTTAGTGCCAGGGTATAATTAAAGACACGTAATTTTACATGCCTAAAAACTAGAGAGCAATGATATTTTATAAGCAGTGAAATTCCTATATTACATACAGATGTCTATATTTTAATAAAAAGGTAAAATGGTCCATAAGGGAGTTTGAAGCCACATATGAGCAGTTGTTCTAACTATGGTGTGTGTATGTTTAGCCTTCCTTTGCAATTCAACCTTGTGTAGGACTTGGTTTATAAACCTTTTAAAATATTTTTGTACCATACAGTTCATTTAAAATGAATTCACTGTAACTATTTGTTTCCTTAGAGATGTTAATAAGGTTGAATATTTTATGTGGGAAATTAACCTTTTTCCTTTTGCTACAAATCACCATGGAATTATTCCAGCTGTTTCTTTTTCCTAGAAAAGTTACCATTTTCTTTAATACTACTCCAAATGCCTCATTACTACAGGTACTTAATGACATAGAAAGTTAATATTTCCTTTGGTAATGCAAACTGATGTAGAAGAGAGCACTGGAATATATTTGATAAAAACATATCTTGAATAAGGGGTGTACTTGGTAGCCTTGTTGGTTTGAGACAAAAAGACATACAAAAAACCAGAACTCTTGGTTCCAAAATGATACCTTTTATTAGACCAAGTGGAGAAAGGCAAGAAAATTGTCCTTTTCTGCAAGCTTTCGGGATCAAAGTCCCTTCATCAGGCTGTGGGAAAAGTGTAGATGGTAAAAAGTCTCCATAGGTAGGAGATAAACTTCGTTTTTGCACAGAGGGACCTGAAGATGGAAGGCTGTCCTTCTGGGTCCATGACAGTGTCTTTGTGAGCTGTGTTGAGTAGCCCTTTGATGTGTTGATCTGGTAGAATTTTTTATCTCCCTGCCTGCCATCTTACACCTCCAGGGAGGTGCAAAAAGGAAGTTTATTTCCTACCTATGGGAACTTTTTACCATCTGGTACCATCTACACATTTCCCAGAGCCTGACGAAGGGACTTTGATCCTGAAAGCTTGCAGAAAAGGACAGTTTTCTTGCCTTTTTCCAGTTGGTCTAATAAAAGGTATCATTTTGAAACCAAAAGTTCTGTTTTTTTGTATATCTTGAATAAGGCATTTAAAGAAAACGAAGACTGCTAAGCTAATCTTTTAATACCATTGAATTTTAAGCAAAAGTGGAAGTGTGTGACATTTGAGTGCCTTAAGGTGCTTCAAAAAAAACAACAACGCTAAAAGCCCAGGCTCTGTTCTACCAGCTATATAACCCATACATTCTAATAATTTGTGTCTTGATTCATGGGAGAAAAACCCTTTCTTAGCCATAGATCTTCACAGATCGTGTTAAATACCCCAGATGCAAAAATGTGGTTTCACTATACTAACTAATTACATAATTACTAACTGTAAAAGAGTAATTATGCTTTTTAAAAGTTTTAAGTAAGGATGCTCTGAAAGAACACTGATATAAACACATGTGTAAAGGCCCACAGAAATTCAGCAGGTACAAGACTTCTTAAAGGTAAAAGCGCAACTGGTCAGTTTGTTCCTTCCATAAAAGGGCTATGTAAATAAGGATGAAGTTACATTTAGACCAAGCTCTGCAGAACAGTAAGCAGTGTTAAAATCAAAACTTGTTGAGAGTAGTCACACATTAATAGTTAACACTGGTTTCTGCCTGAACAGCTCTGACTTGCCACTAACAAGCAGGAACATGCCTAAGAGCCAGTACTCCTGGGCTCTATTCCTGCTCCATGGGTGGCAGGGGCTGGGAGCAGCGTATCTTGGGATTTCATAGATTTCATTGACATTAGGGCTGGAAGGGACCTTGGAAGATCATCAAGTCCAGCCCCCTGCCCAAAGGGCAGGAAGTCAGCTGGGGTCATAGGAACCCACAATGCTGGAGGACTGTAAATTGCTCAGTTTATCTCTCTGGGGCAGACTGAAGTTACCTTAACATGAGCTAAGTAATATGGCCTAGAGTTATTTCTCACTTGAAGAGGGTACTTAAAATAAATTAAAGAACTTTAATGTGCAGACACTTGTGTTTTAAGTGCCCTTAGTATGGCCTAAATGTAACATGTAACTTCACCCCAAGTATCTCAAGGGTTTACATCATAATACTTTAACCAGTTAGATATTTTTTTATGAAGATAATCTAACACAGATTTTAGACATATAGTGAATTTACCTTTAATTCCTCAGTACTGGTGGTTTCAAGTGCTTTGTGTATAACTGTTTCTTGACATTTCTTCTCATTACATTAAAGGCCTGCCTCTTGTAAGAAATGTTAAGTATGGAGGCAAAGCAAGGGTTCAACAGTTAAATATGTTTACAAAAGACATTGTTCCATTGTCTTTTACCGCTTAGATAACCAAGTGTTAGGGCTATGCAAAGCTTCGGTCCCTGATTCGATTCGGCAGAGATTTGGCCCAATTTGGTGGCTGAATCTCTGAATATGAATGGAATTAGAGGACTCTTTAATCTCTCCAAATCGAATTGGAACCCTTGGAATTGATTCAGAGAGATTCAGAAAGGTTCAGAGATTCACACATAGAGACAGCTTTAAATGTTTTTTCTACATGCCTCTAGGTAGCAGGGGGCTCATGAATGTTGCAATGGTGAGGCACCTGGAATGTCCCACAGAAGTGCAGGGGGCTCCCCAGTGCGCTCAGCAGCAGACCCAGAAGTGGACCAGAAGCACTTCTGGTCCACTTCTAGGTCCACCGGTGAGGGCGCGTCCTCCCAGCTTGGTGACTGCTGCCTCTTGGGTCTGAGGGCAGGCACCTGGGGTCCCGCTGTGGTTGATTGCCAAGCTGGAGAGGGCCTGGGGGTGGGGGCCCTGCGAGCTCCCTAGGAGATCCCTAAATGGACTGGAAGTACTTCTGGTCCACTTTTGGGTTCACTGCCAAGCACGTGACATGCCTTCCCACACTTCTGTGGGACACTTCATATACCCCAGCACCACAGCAATCATGAGCCATGCTGGTACACTGATGCACTTAGAAAATAATTTTAAAGCTGTGTCTGTGTCTGAATCGTTTATTCTCCAAATCAGCATCGAATGTTCAGATTTGGATTCAGCCAAATCAAGTCAGGGACAGTGATCCGAATCAATGAATCAAATCACTGTCCCTGACTTGGGCTGAATCTGAATCCGAATTGAATAGGGCCCGCTTCACACACCCCTACCAAGTGTTACTCCCAGGGCATGTCTACATGAGCAACAAATATGTGAAGAGGACCATCTGTCTACATGTGCACTGGTATTAGGGCACAGTAATTAACTTTGATGTAAGATAGTACTATTGGGGATAGTACTACTGGGGACACTTATGTGTGATCAAACACGTGTGTAGATTGTGACAGGGACTGGCTGGGGTATGAGGGTGCTAAAGTGCTAGCCCTGCACTGTAGCACGCTCCTGCCCCAGCCAGTCCTTCCAGCACCCAACATCACCACTTGGATTCTGGGGCTGAGCCCCCAGGCCCCATGCCAGCCCAAAGCTGCTCTACCTTGGCTGTAACTGCTGCAGTCCCAGGTGCACTTGTAAACACTGCACCTGGGAGCAGCTGACTCTGGTGCAAACTGCACCAGAATTTATTTCATCATATTAATTGCTTGTGCAGATGCATCCACTATGTAATTAACCTGTGAAACTCATTGCCATGAGGTATTGTGGAGGGTGATGGTTTAAGCTGGTTCAAATAATGGGACTGGACAATTCTTGGAGGAAAGATCCATCAGTGGGAATTGAATTTGGTAGGTAGAGGTACAGCCTCTGAATCAGAACTTTCTATACCTGTGAATACTGGAAGCTGCAATGGAAGCAAGGGGTGGGAAATTTTGGACATGCCTTATTTACCCTCTCCTACAGCATACATTTTCTGTTCCTATGTGAGATAGGACACTGTGTAGATGGACCTATTATCTGATCCAGTAAATGGCATTTCTTTTGTTTTTATGTTGATAGTATAATTCACATACATATAGCCAGAAACACACACACACACATATACCTATATATGTATACATACACAGATACAGGCACATACACATATATATGTATGCACACACATGTATATGTATACGTGCACACACACCCCTTGGCCCTGCCCCCAGCAATATGAGCTGTTCCGCTTATAGCAGGTGACATTTATTTATCTTGCCTTGACACAAGATAGATAATCTGTTTGGCTATTTTCCTAGATGCCCGTTTGGTCAGTACCTTCTTATGCTGTGTAATGACTGATATCCTAACAGACGTGAACAAGATACAACTAGGACACTTGTCTTGCGTATCCAGTATTAAAGGGCTGTATTCCCATAAGTAGTATAAAGCAAGTGTCTGTTTCTCAAACAAAACGGATTTTCTATTGCTGCTGCAATTTAGCTGGATTAATTTAAAAATAAAATACATAGCTTCCACAACCACATAAAATGAGTTTTGTCTCTGGTGAATTAGAATTAGTGTTCCACCAGATGAGGAGAGTAACATTTTAATGAAGTCTCCACCCTTAAGCAGCTCTCTGGAGAGCACACCCATGAATCTTAGTCAAAATATTTATGCAGACCAGCTGAGTTTCTGTTTAGTAACTTGGCTGCATGAGGAAGCTGTTACCTGTTACCTTTGGCAACTCAAACTCACATGTAACTTTTATAAAATGGAAGCCTTATTTATAGTCACTTATGAGAATGCTCACTCAAGTTTTCCGTTTTTTCTTCTTGGATGTATTTGAAACTAAAACTGTTTTCTTTTCAAGGGAGAGATTTACAGAATTAGTTTATTTACAACTATTCTATATTTTGAGCACAAATTACCTCGAAATGACCCCCAAATTCTTGCACAACTCTTGTTTTTTAGTTAAAATACACCATAAAGTTAATTTTCATATTATTTTTCATTGCCAGTGGCAAAATTTATTTAAATTAATTTGATTTGATTATTGTCATTTCAGACATTCATCAGCTTCCTATTAGAGTACTTCACAAATATTAATTACTCCTCAAAATAGCTCTGTGTCATGCCATTATGGAAGAAGTATCCCCTTTATGGAAGAATTATTTTGGCCAGATTTTCCAAAATTGGACTGTCATTTTAGGTGTAAAACTTAAGTCCTGTTGGGTTTGTATTTTCAGAATTATTAAACTTGTGTATCTCCTGTTGACTTGTGGTTGTCCACTGCTGAAAATTAAGTCTAAATATGTCACCTGAAACCCAAAGCATGAAGAGTCAGAGGCCACTTTAAAATGTTGCTCAAGTGTCTTGCCCAAAGTGGTGCTTCCCACCACAGCAGATATGTGTACTGTATCACTCTCGCCCACAGGTTGAAAGGAGGAATGAATTGGGATCCCTGGCAGTAAACCAGCCAATTTAGGGCTTGGGGAAGAGAAAAGGGGGGGCAGGGAGCCCAAGACTATGTGGCGGGGCAGGGGCAAGAAAAGCAGTGGGGAAGGGGCAGATGCTGCAGGGAGGGCTACACGCCACTGTCCTCCACTTCTCCTGCCCCCACTGCTTCCTCCCTCCTGACTGCTTCCATACCTGCTTTTCTACCGTCTGCCCCCCTGCCACTGCTTCTCCTAGTGCAGTGCACTGGGGAATACATTTTAAGATTCTTCTCCAATAACTAAGTTCTGTACATGGAATATTATAACAGATCTATATGGACATTTTGTTATAATGGAAATGGAAAAAAACCCCCTTTTCCATTTATAGACTCTAAATAATGGGGGGTGGATCATCTTAAATTCGAGGTCATCTTGGTTTTGGGTAAGTATATTAAGTTTTTCTTAATCTCATGACCCAGGTTTCTTACTGAGTCGCTATCCTACAAAGGAACTTTTCTAGTGTGTGGACTCCTGAATTGGTTCAAATGGTTCTGGCAGTTAGACTGCTTGGGAGTTTTAGTATAGCTCCAAAATGATGAATTGTATAGATCTATCTTTTAACCATGTAATGTGATGAATAATAATAAGAAATCTTACTGCTGGCTTCCACAGCAATCTTATATCTTTGTCCCTAATGGCAGATGGAGGTTTAAAGATCATACATCTAGAGAGCATGCAAACTTGGTACAAAGCTTATATGATCAGGTGTCCGGGATTTATTCTTGCTGAAAACCCTCTTTTCACAAGCTCATTAACAAGATAAATAGAAAATGTACAAGAAAAGTCAGACCTGGGAATGGTAACTTTTGGCATTCTGCTGTCTGTGTGTTTTCTGTGTCAATGTTTTTTGGACTGTTAATTTTAGTTGGTTTGCACTTCAGCGAGCCTTTGTTTTTGTACTGCCTGTTCTATATATGTGAACAAACATTGCATTGATACTATTGAATCTATATGCTGTTTTGAAAATGTAGAGCCGATTTGAATATTAAGGAGATCTGCTGAACTAAAATGGAAAGTGAATTGAAGAATGGTGTGGTAGCTAGGGGTTAGCTGGTCATTTGTGATAGTACTAGATTGGTATAATATTTATGCTGACACTAAAGCTGTAAATATTATTCATGGGATTGATTGGATTAAACAAGGTTTTTTTTTTTTTAAAAGAATGATTTTTTCTTCACAAAATCTCACAGAAGTATTCTTCTTCTGTGGAAGTTACTACAAAATTCATATGATCTGGTTTTTAATATTTGAAATGATCTTTGTGTGCTGTCTGATTTCCATTATTGTGAACACTAAGAAATACAACTTTTTCATCCTACAAAGTTGTTTGGCATAAACCTCCTTCTACTTTGGGCTCTATTCACCTGTCCCTTTTTCACCTTGATGAGACAAACTAGGCATTACTGTCCACATGCTCGGATTGCACCTACCTTACAATTGGTACTATAGAGCTGATAATATCCAGCCTATATCAATGATCTTCTTAGTCACTTAGGCTCTGGGAACCAGAGATGTTGACTGCATAATAAATTAGCCTAGTACCAAAAGTCCATGTATACTAGTTTATTCTCATCATAACAGGTCCAGAGTTCAAACCTGGATTTTGGAAAATCAAAGTTGATTCTGTAGCCAAAGAATCAGACTATTCGTTGGATCCAGTGCATTTAATAACAATAGTCTCCAGGAGGAATTGTATTTATTGTTTTTATTTAGCTAGTGGTCTGCTGTCTCTGCTGTTTGTTAGATGCCTCTGTGGTATGAACATGTTCATTAAACTGGTAACAACTGAATAAAGAGTCTTTATTCAAGAAATTCCTCATAAATCAGGAAACTAGATCAGAGAAATTCGTGGGTGAAATCCTAATTCCATGACGTCAGTGCGATTCTTGCCATTGATTTCAACAAGGCCATGATATCACTATATTTGCACATCACATTCCACTACTTCCAGTGCTAAGACAATATCTTGCTACACTTGAATCTGGTAAATCTGCAGCTTGTAGTTGTTTTAATAACAATAAAAATTTAAACCTGGGAAAGTGGTCATTTCTAGATATACATTCTCATGAGAGAGGCAAAAAAAATTTGCACAAATTATCTGACAGTATTGGGGTGAAAATATTTCTCCTGAGAATGTGAACGATGGTAAAAAAAAAAAAAAAAAGTGGTGGGGAGGGAGGTAGAGAAGCCAAGAATGCTATTCCTTCTCTCCCATTAATATGGTTTATATTAACTTGACTTGGCGTTGTATCAGATCCATAGCAAAAAACAAGAAATTCTTCCTGGAACAAAGGTGAGGGGGCAATGTAGAAGACCAATAGCAGAGGGATCTCAGAAGGGTCTGTGCCTTGTGTGTGTATTATAACTTGTTTGTCTACTTGTGAACACAGAAGGTAACCTAATTTACAACAGGAATTTTATGTTATCAATAAATGAGTTAGCAGTCATCTCTAATGATAATTATCTCACTAAACCTCTCCGTTTGCCATTTAAACAAAAGGTGATATGCTGCATCTCAGTCTGTTGGTCCCTTTGACTCTGTGTACCATTCTGCAACATTCAATTTCTTTTCCATTGTCACACTATCATCACTTCAGCAATTACTTTTGGTTTCCTAGACATTTATGCATGCACCGGTTCATCTATATTCAGGGTATTCTCCAGATAGCCTCAAATATTTTCAGATCACTTGGGGATGTAGCTGTCTATATGCTGTCCTCTCTTGCTTTTCCCATAAGAAGTACACTGTGGGAGATGGCACTTAATTTAACATGTAGTAAATTCCCATATTTCTTCCCAGAAATAGAAGAGTTGTCATTTTCTTTGATGTCAGCTTACAGCATCTTAGTGGTGTCCAGCCTGTTCTGTAAATGACTTTCAGCTGGACTCTTTTTAATCTCAGCTCTTTGGGAATTTTGTGTGTATCTGTGATATTTTGTTCATACTGTGCGTATATTATCTTAATCCCCACCCCTTCATTTGTTCTAGGGGGACTTATGGGATTCCTATAACTAATTGTCCCACTTTATAAAGAAAAAGTGCTCTTAAACAACCTGCCCGACCACCCCTCCAAAAAAACCCAGCCTCTGCTCCCAGCAAAAATTTGAGATCAGGAGACCTTTAGAGGCATACTACTTCTGGGTACATGTTGGTTGTACAATAGTCCCCAGTAGGCTGATGTTTTCTCTGTCTTTCCTAATAGGGATCATTTGCTAATATCTGTTTATTTCACAGCTGTGGTTTACTTTTTTTTCTCTCAATGGAAAGGCAGTGAATGATATGAGTAAAATGCCATTGATATTTTTATACAGCTTGAATGTATTGCTTCTGAATATATTGGTTTGGTAAGAAAAGTCCAGTTTCATCAAGATGTAAATTCAGAGCATTGCCTAATAACCAGCGTTTATAAATTTGTATGTCTTTCCTCACAAAGTAATTCTTTTCCTAATACTGGCAAGAACAAAAAGTATAAACAAAAGACCTGTAAAAGCAAAATTAAAAGAGAGTCAGAACTCTTTCCTGTTTTTTATTATTCCTTCACATAAAACTTTGTATATCATATTTTGTGGACTAGGTCTCTCAGATGCATTAATGTTGCCCTGGGAATGAATGAGTAAATGTAGTACAGTATTTGATAATTTATGGCCTGTTATCATGGAATCTTGCTTCATTCATTGAGTTCTAGATCATTTTGTGATCATACTAATCATTATTATGGTTTATCAGATGTTGAAAATGGTCAATTATTATTCATTTAAGCCTGTCCCTAGAATGCAAATGCTTGTACATTTCATTGAATGCAAATCAACGGTTCCTTTGAAGTTACTTGGAGTGCTCACCTATATAAAGTTCAGTATGTGTGTAAGTGGTTTCCAGGATCAGGTCCATGTGGACAATAATCAGTACCTGTAATACTGCCAGTGGGATTTTTATCTGAATGAGGAGGAGATAAGGCTTCCTGAATAGACAGTAACTTGGCTGCACTATGAATATTGCAAACTGAATAATTTTAAAATGGAAATTTTCCATCTGTTTCTCTTAGAAAACAAATAGAAATTGGCTGGCCTGCCTTTAATCTAGGCTCTGAGAATTTTTAGAGCCACTGGGCCAAACTCCTCCCTGGTGATGTACCTCAACAACTGTTTGAAAACCTTCTTTCCCTTTTAAATATTGAGTACCTTTTTCCAAAGTGAGAGTGCTTTTAGTGCCCTTCACATTTGAGGGGTGTTTAAATTACAGAATATGGCAGCTGTGAGGAAAGATTTTTTGACTGCCCTGAAAGCTGTATTAGTAAATCACATTCTTGCTCAAAAACTCCTAAGCAACAGAATAATATTCACTAGTTTTCTAATTATGTCAGCCAAATTACTTGCTATTTATCACACAAGAAATAAAATCCTTCCTGAACTGAAGTCCTTGAATAATCAAGTTAGAGTTGAAGCAGTCTGCAGGACCTGATTTTGTCAGATACTTAAGCTTCCTGGCTTTTCCATGGAAGCCTCTTTTCCAAATCCTGAGGAAGGTTAACTTCTTAGGATAAAGTTACACATCACACTTAGATCATACTAAGGGCATCTAAAAGGTGAGCACCTCTATGTTAAAGCTCATTAACTCATGCTATGTGCCCTCTGAGCATACCAAAGTTACAGCAGTTCAGGCAAGGGTTAACTCTAGGTCATGCTATCTAGTTCATGTTAGGACAACTTCAGACTGTACCATGGAGATAAAATGAGGAATTTGCATTCTTCCAGCATCCCAGGATAGAAACCTAGTAACATACAAAATTTGGGTTGGAAGGAACCTCAGGAGATAATCTAGTCCAACCTCCTGCTCAAAGCAGGACCATTCCCAACTATATTGTCCCAGCCAAGGCTTTGTTTAGCTTGGTCTTAAAAACCTCCAAGAATGGAGATTCCATCACTTCTCTGGGTAACCTGTTCCAGTGTTTTATTACCCATCAAGTACAAAACTTTCCCTAATAGCTAACCTAAATTTCCCTTGCTGCAACTTGAAAACAGTGCTCCTTGTTGTGTCATCTGCCACTACTGAGAACAGTCTAGCTCCATCCTCTTTCAAACCACCCTTCAGGTAGTTGAAGGCTGCTATTAAATGCCCTCTCAGTTTTCTCTTCTCTAGACTAAATAAGCCCAATTCTCTTAGACTCTCCTCATAAGTCATGTCCCCCAGCCCCCAAACCATCTTTGTTTCCCTCTGCTGGATGCTGTCCAATTTGTCCACATCCTTTCTGTAGTGGGGGGTCCAAAACTGAACACAGTACTCCAGATGTGGCCTCACCAGTGCTGAATAGAGGGGAATAATCACTTCCCTTGATCTGCTGGCAACACTCCTACCAATGCAGCCCAAAATGCTGTTAGCTTTCTTGGCAACAAGGGCACACTGTTGGCTCATATTTAGCTTATTGTCCACTGTGACCCCTAAGTCCTTTTCTGTAGAGCTAGCCAGTCAGCCCCCAGCCTGTATTGGTGCATGGGATTGTTCCATCCTAAGTGCAGGACTTGCACTTGTCCTTATTGAGCCTTATGAGATTTGTTTTGGTCCAATCCTCCAGTTTGTCTAGGTCTCTGAATCTTAACCCTACCCTCCACCAAATCTACTACTTCCCCCAGCTTGGTGTCATCTGCAAACTTGATGAGGGTGCACTCTATGCTATCTTCCAGGTCATTGGTGAATGCAGGCAAGAATTTTCCATGCCATGGAAAGGAGGGTGATACCTCAATAATTCCCACATACAGACTTGTTTCCTTTTTTGGAAGATAGACATGATATTGGCATTCCTCACTTCCCCAGGGATCTCTTCATTGTTCCAAATTCAAAGAATAAATTCATGGAGTCTTAGTACCAGTTTCTCACTGCCTGCCTTGTAGATGTCAGCATGTATGCCATCTAGTCAGTAGCCTTGTTCTTGGTTTTCTTGATGGCATACCAGACTTTATGACAGGAGGGTTGGTGAGGGGTCCCTTTTCAGGGTGTTGAGGGATAGAGTCAATGGTTATATTCATCACAGCTGACTTACCATTCAGGAGTGCTTCAAAGTGCTCTTTACATATAGCTTGGATAGATTCACTGTCTTTGAGGAGTGTTGAACTGTCCTGCAATTGCAGGCAAATAGGGCCATGGGAAATCATTCTGTAGATGGTTTTCATTGCCCAGAAAAAAGCTATCCATGTCATGTTTGTCACCACAGAGCTAATCTTTGTGGTTTCATTTGCCACCACTGATTTTTGATTTCCTGGATCCTCCTTTAAGCTATGGTTTTGAGGAAGTCTCTTTCTTCTGCTGAGATGAGGCATCATCTTGGCAAGAAGAATGATTCATTTTCCTGTCAAGGAGGAACTGGATCTTGGTGTCACTCTCCTTGATCCAGTCTTGGTGTCAAAGGTTGGTATAGCCAATGGATTCAGCACAGGCCAAATAGACAGTGGTTTTAAATATCTTCCAGAGTTCCTCAATGTTGTCATTTTTTGTGGATATGTCAAATAAAGGAGAGCTGTTTATGGAGACATCGCTGGAGATCCTTACAGACCGTTGGATCTTAAAGAGATTTGGTGTTGAGTCCTTCACATTGCTTATACCTGTTTTTGGTGTTTCAGAGCAAGCTGGATTTTCATATTGGATCTAACAAGATGGTGATCTGTCCAGCAGTACTTAAAAATAAAGGCAGCCCAGCCAGGGAGCACTGCAGGGCAGGCAGGGGAGTCTCTCCCTGGCATCTGCCAGGGGAAGGAGCTCCTGCCCAGGACAGCCACTCAGGGATGCTTGACTTTCTGATTTGCTCCCTACACTGAGGCCCAGCAAGGGGACTAAGGACCAGTGAACCCTGGCACAGACAGAGACTGTCAGGGTCCAGTTGGAGTGAGGTTATGCAAAGGCCTATGGGCAGCATCTTTATTCGTTTATATTTCCATCAAGGCATGGCAGGTGAGATGGAAGGCACCCTAGAGGCAGAGAGGGGCACTGTCATGGAGTCACTAGGGGACATCACAGCCACCCCTAGTACCCTGACGTGTTACAAGCAGTCATTGGATTCTTGCATGACTTGCATGATATGAACTTTTGTTTGATTACAGGCTGTAGAGTCATGCAGGAAAGAAACAGTATTAACCCTTAATGTGTGATAGCCACAGCATGTTTTAACTTTAACACCACTTAACATTCCATGGATTTAATATGGTCAAAGTGTAACGTGCAGCTTTGCCCTTATTTAGATTACCAACATTCTGGTTTTTTGTTCTTTATATAACAGTGCATTGAGCAAATGGAAATATTTTAAGAAGATCAGAGCAAGCTTCAAGAAATAAGAAAATGAATGTGCACCTTTTGAAAGATTGTTGGAGGGAACAAGGAAAAAGCTTGGAATAGGAAGAAAATATATAGATAAAAAAGTAAATAACTGTAATCTCAAAATAATCCAGCAAAACAGAATGGAGCAGGAGTATCACAGGAACTGAGCATACAAAGTTTCAAAATAGAAACGTATTAAGAAATACGATTTTATGTAAAAGAAGGCAACATATCTTATGCAATAAAAATTAAAAGTTAACTAAAAAGTAAAGATGGATAAAGAAAAAGAGAAAGAAACAATATAGCAAGGATAGTTGGCAAACTGAGCTATGTTTATGAAAATCTCTGAGTAAGGAAAGACCTAGATTATATCTGAAAATATCAGCAAGAGTATTGTTAAGCAAGAGGAGCTAGAAGGAAATGGTGGTGGGGATGGAGGAATCGATCATTCAGAACGTACGCCTTTTGAAGTAGTGATGCTCCTCTCTCTCCCAATATGGCTAGGCACACTGTAGATTTTCTGAGATGCAAAAGTACATAAATCGTTGAAGCACAATAAATTGTCAATAATAAAGGTTATAATGAATTCAGTTATAAAGATGTTTAGTACTGTATCAGATCTATCTGAATATTTTGTAACTGAATTTAATTTTCTTTTTATATTTCCTTCTTTATATTCTTGGACATAAGCAATTCTTTTTTCAAACATAAAGTGTTACCATTTTCTTTGTATTTCATACACTTCAGGGAGGGGTGGAAAGTTAAGACACGCTTCTATAAATTCAAGCACAGACATGGAAATCTAATATTTTTCTTCATACCCACTTGAACTCTATGTAAGCATGAAGGCTACTAAATGGTTTTCAGGATTTTGACACACAACTCTTCTCTTCACAAAGGCTGTTCAAAGCCATCCATTAGTGAACTCTGTGTACGTGTTAGCGGAGTACCACTCCACTTACACTCAAACAGAATTCAGTTAATCAAGATCACTGTTGGTATGACACAGTCATCAGAATTACACAAAACAGGCCCCCAAAATAGACTCTACATGTTACAATGCTTAACTTGTTACCTCAACCAGAATTCAGTTGATCAAGATCACTGCTGCTATGACATAGTTATTACAATGAGTTCAAGGTGTCCCCAAAACGTACTCTACAAATTGCAGTGCTTAACATGTTACAGATATTACCTCTTTAGGGAATAATAATCTTATTTTCTCATATATTATTTTTCAACAACATTATCCATGTTTGATAAGAATACTTTTAATGTATGGTGAGTTGAACTCTAAATTTTAGATATAAAGAAATCCAAACTCTAACAACCCATACAATTAATTGGGTGTACCATATGAGACACTTACCAGCTTTAAACAAATTTAGCTTGACATCATTTGAACACATAATTAGTAGAAAACATTTTGCTGCTTATATACATCGGACCTGCATATGTAATGAAAGTAGTCCTCTGTTACTCTAGGTTTAATTCTGCTATGCGTCAAGACTTACGGCCCCAACACAGAAAGGCACTTAGGGCTAGCTCCAAAATAATTATATAGGTGCTGAAAACAGGATTCAGATTTTAGGTTCTAAATCTGACATTGCAATTCAAAAAACAAAACAAACAAAAATCCCTGATCAGCAGCTGCCTGATTATGGATTTTCTTGGATAGCTTCAAATTCAATGACTCTGTCCCTGATAACTCCCTGACAAATACCACACGTTGAAAAATTGGTCCCAGATTGGCATCAGGCAGTGTCCTGCTGTGTCTGCTGAGAGGATGCAGCTTGATGCTGCCTGGCACTTTAAGAATACTGCTCTATATAATTCCTCCAGGTGGGGAGGAAGCCAGAAACAATCTCTTGAACAAGAGGTTCATACGGCACTGTGCCCAGGCTGATTAGCTCTGCCTCTGTTCTGTGTGAATGTGGCTATTCTAATTAGCTCTGCTGAGAGGCAGAGATAACTTACCTGGGCACAGTGCTGTGTGACTGTGGCTATGTTTCTTCAGGGTCAGGAGGCAGCTGTAGCTGAAAATTCCCTGAATGCCTATAATGTTTTTAAGGCATCAGTAGCTATTGAGCATGGGAGTTAGGGATACAGCATCAGAATTAGAACAGTTCTGGACACTGAAAGTGAAAGAGGAACAGTAGAAAAAAAAACAACCCTGGTCACACCCAGTTCACTCTCCCTTTCAGCATCTACTGTATGCCACTGCATGGCACAGGATCCTGAGCAAGATGAATCTATGGTCTGACCGAGTAAATGGCAGGTCTTATGTTTAGTTTCATAGTTTTATAGTTGGTAGGGTCGGAAGGGACCTGAGGCGATCATCGAGTCCGACCCCCTGCCGTGGCAGGAAAAAGTACTGGGGTCAAACGACCCCGGCAAGGTGTTCATCCAGCCTCCTCTTAAAGACTCTTAAAGGGTTCTTATGCTCTGAATGGCCCAGAAGTTCTTATGCCCAGAACTAGTTTCAGAAGCATGGCACCTGCCTGGAATCCAAGAATTAGGTAGACCAGCACAGACGTCCCTTGAGGGAGCCTCATCTATTAGGCATATGCATCAATGGGGCTTGTTAGGACGTCTGGGTTCTTGTGTCTATTCCAGTATTACCATTGGTTTTTATCCAATGGCTGTTTAATGTGTATATATAACTAGTCATGGGAGCAAGTGCTAGAACCTCCATGAGTGCCCTAATCATTGGCTAGCATAGGGTGAGGCATCTCTACCCTTCTTGTTGGGCAGGGTGGCACCTTAGATACTAGTGGTTATAGGGGCATGAGCTTTTGTGGCATCTGAAAATAGTTTGTTGCCTACAAAATCTTATTTCTCTGAACCAGTTAGTTTCCAAGGACATTTTTACATATGCTCTGGGGTGTGGGTGGGGTGTTTTAATTAGAATGTTGGGAGCCACTCTAATTAAAACGCCCACAGTGTCTTGTGTATTCAGTGTTCCACATTTCAAAATGGTGGCAGGGGCACTTTAACTAAAGCTGGTTTGATGAGCTCTGGTTAAAGCGCTCCCATGAACATTTTGAAATGTGGAGGTGCTGAATACATGAGATGCAGCAGCACATTGGAGCATTCTGATTAATTGAATCCACTCCAATACATTCTAATCAGAATCCGTTGTGCCATTGTACAGAGATCTTTTTCTCCAAGGAGCTGCTGGTGAAGGATACCATCTAAAAATCTGCTCCATTTAGGATGGAAACAGACATTGCCTTTTGTCACCTTTGGGTGCCAGTACACGAGCATGGAGGCTGCTCCAACGTGCTGTAATTACAGTGATTAATTACCATGCTCCAGCAGCCTCTTGCATCGTGTGTATCAACTTCCCCACACTTCAAAATGGCAGTAGGGGTACTTTATCTAAGTCTTGCTGAGCAAGCTTTATTTCAAGTCCCCCAACACCATTTTGAAGTGTGGGGTACCATTGTGAAGTGTGATGCATAAGATTAATGGGCACATTAATTACAGTGGCTCTTGGAGCCGCTCTAATTAAAACACCACCCCTTCACCCCTGGACCATGTGTAAAAGTGCTCACACTTTTTTTTATGGCAGTACAATTTTTTTATGGCAGCACAAAGGCCAAGCAAACAAACCATTCATATCCCTTGTCATATGACAAACTGTGGCCATGATGAAGGTGGTATCAATTTGTGCTATTTAGCAGTGAATGTGTGTTTACTTTATGGCAGGATGGTGCCAGGAGTCTGGAGCTGCCTCCATTTTCTAGCAGCTCTGCGCATAGCTTGTGGGACTTGAGGCTCTTGATCCTGCTGCATACCCCAGGAATTCCCATACAGGATTGGGCCCCTCAAACCTCTGGAGTCCCTTCCTGGGGTGTCTGGAGAGTGAGGACGGCTACAGGATGCCAGTGCTTTCTCCCCATAAACTAAACCAATGTCTGCTGCTAAATAGAGGCACAAATCGATACCACCTTCATCACATCCACAGTTTATGGCCAGATGCAACCCAACACAGCTGATCTGCTTCATTTGACTGTCTATTTCTAGCCTTAATGGCCTAAAGCATAAAAAGAAGTGTGGAGGGGCAGAGAGTGCCTCTAACAAAGGAACAGGAATGACACAGAAATGGGTTTAGCTCCATAGCCTTGTACATCCATAGTTTCATTATAGGTAGAATTGGAGGATCTGAGCAGATCATCAAGTCTGACCCCCTGCCATGGGCAGGAAAGAATGCTGGGGTAGGAGTGAGCATCACTTCCCTTGGAAGTTGGTTCCATATCCTAGCCACCCTGTGAAGCAGTACTTCCTGATGTCTGAATCTACTCTCGGTCAACTTATGGCCATTATTCCTTGTTACTGCTGTTAGTGCTTGGGGGAACAGGGTCTCTCCCATAGCCTGCTGGCCCCCTTGGCCAGTTTGTGATGGCTACCAGATCCCCTCTCAGCCTTCTCTTGTTGAGGCTGAACAGGTTCAGGTCCCGTAGCCTCCACTCATAGGGCCTTCCCTGCTGCTCTCTGATCATGCGAGTGGCCCTCCTCTGGACCCTTTCGATGCTGACCATATGAAGTGTGCACCCATGCCCTGAAGTGTGGCACCCAGGACTGGATGCAGCCTGACCAGTCTAATAGGAGGGGGAGGATCACCTCCTTGAACCTGCTTGTGATGCATCTGTGAATGCATGACAAGGTGCCGTTAGCTTTCCTGACTGCATCCCCACACTGTCAGCCCATGTTTATTTTGGCGTCAATAATGACTCCAAGATCCTTTTCTGCCTCTGCACTGATAAGAAGGGAGTTCCCCAGTCTGTAGGTATGCTGCTGGTTCTTCCTCCCCAGGTGCAGGACCTAGCACTTGTCAATGTTGAATTCCATTCTATTCTCATCTGCCCACCTCTGTAACCTGTCTAGATCTAGTTGCAGCCTGTCCCTCTCCTTCAGCGTGCCCACTTCTCCCCACACTTTAGTGTCATCTGCAAATTTGAACAAGGTGCTTTTCACTCCCTCAGCCAAGTCGCTGATGAAGATGTTGAATAGTGCGGGCCAGAGGACCGAGCCCTGGGGGGCCTCACTGCCCACATCCCTCCAGGTCAAAAAAGACCCCTCCACCACCACTCTCTGGGTGTGGCTCTCCAGCCAGTTTGCACCCCATCTGACTTTGTAGGCATCAATGCCACAGTCACCTAATTTCTTAATGAGAATGGGGTGAGAGACAGTGTTGAAGGCCTTCCTAAAGTCCAGAAAGACTATGTCCACCGCAACACCTGTGTCCAAGGATTTTGTGATCTGGTTGTAGAAGGCCACCAGGTTGGTCTGACAGGACCTGCCTGGAATGAATCCATGTTGGTTGCCCCTAAGCATGATATCCCCTATTGGTCCCTCGCAGATGTGCTCCTGGATCCCTAGTTCCCTGAATGAAAATGACAAGAGTAATTAATTTGTTGGTAATAATTGGAGACCTACCAAACTGAGGAAGCAAGTGGCTGATTTCGCAGGCAGATCACAGGGTCGGCTGCCATTTTCATGGGCTTATCTCAGCAGCCCCCCCTCCCCCCCACACCTCTGATTGGCTGAGGGGGCCCCAGTGTGCTGCCCCTTGCTGCTGATTGCTTAAGAGGGCTGTCCATCAAGTGGCTTTGCCCTTTACTGCTGATTGGTGAAATAGGGCAGGGCTGCATGACAGGCAGGCTTCTCAGCCAGTCAGCAGTGAGGGTTAGATACTCCACTTTTGTGTCAGCAGGCTGTGTAGAATGCTGCAGCAGCCATGAGGACTGCTGGCTCCCACTGAGGAGGCAGTATTTTATTTTGAGTATTTCCCCCCGCCACATATTTTGCAGGCATTGCCCAATTTCATGCCTAATTTAATGATTTTTGTGAAATGTCAAATATAGTAGGTGTGTAGCAATAATGCTAGAGGAGAGGCAGCATGGACTAGTGACTAGGGAAGTAGACCACACACCAGAACACCTTAGTGACCTTCTTGACCAGGGGTGGGCAAAATACAGCCTGCAAGGCCATTTTATCTGGCCCATGGGGCCTCCTAAAAAATTTAGAAAATTAATATTTATCTGCCCTTGGTTTTTTGTACTCCAACTGCAACTGTACTCCTCCATTTTTTACAGGAACCAAGGGCAGCAGGACCCAGGGGAAGCCCGGTGGGCTCCCACAACAGCAGGGCCCATCCAGCTCTGGGACCCCATGGGTGTCCTGGCAGCATTAGAACCTCAGGTATGGGTTGGGGGAGGGAGAGCAGGGGAGGACCCTGGGCAGGGAAGGAACCTAGGCATGGAAGGAGCCTGGGGAACAGTGGCCTGGGTAACAGCTGAGCACAGGGTGGGGAAAAGCGACTCCACCCCCACTCCATGCTGCAGCCTTTTCCAGCTTGCTTTGGGCTGCCTGTGCCTGCTCCAGACAGCCCCGTGGGCTGCAAGTGGCTGCAGCAGGGAGCACTGGCCATGGGGCAGGTAAGGGACCACTTCCCCCCCGTCCCACGCTCAGCACCACCTTGTAACCCAGCCCCACTGCCAGCCTGGGCCCTGTGCTGGCTCCAGGCTCACCTACTGGGACTCCATGTGGTGACAGCAGCTGCGGCTCCCCTGCTTGCCATGCTGGGCAGTGTTTGCCACTGCCACCTGTGGCCTATCCAGCTCTGGGTGGGCAGCAGTAGTTAACACTGCCTGGTGTGGCAAGTGGGGTGGCAACAGCTGCTGCTACTGATGGGCAAGCCCAGAGCTGGTGTGGAGCCCAGGCTGGCAGCAGGGCTGAGTTACAAGCTGGTGCTGAGTACGGGGAAAAGCGGTCTCTCGCTCGCTCCATGACCAGCGCCCCATGCTGTAGCTGCTTGCAGCTTGCATGGGGCTGCCTGTGCCTGCTCCAGACAGTTCTGCATGGGCTGCGAGCACCTGCAGCAGGGAGCACCAGCCATGGGGTGGGCGAGGGGCTGCGTTTCCCCGTGCTTAGCACCAGCTTCTTCCCTGCCAGCAACCCGGGGGTCGAGACTGTGCACTGCTCTCTGCCTGTACTGCGGGGCTGGGAGGCACTGGGAGTGAGCAGGTGCAGGAGCCAGCAGGAACGTGGGGCCCACACTGGTGTCCCGGGGCCAGTGCCAGTGGGGCCCAGAGCAGGGTGGCAGGAGCATGGGGTCCCAGCTGGCAAGGACTCTATGGAGCTGGGTCAGCTCCTCCCTCTCCCTGCTGGTGCAACCAGCCTGGCTCCACAGACCCCTGCCAGCCTGTGCCCTGCTTTGGGCCCCACCGATGCTGGCTCTGGGACATTGGTCCCTAGATGGTGACCAGGGGGCGGAGCACCTGTCAAGGGGTGGGGCACGTGTCAAGGGGTAGGGCTACCCATGCGGCCCTTGACAGCCTCCAAAACTGTATAAGTGGCCATCCACCTGAAATAATTGCCCGCCCCTGTTCTTGACTCTTCTATTGACCAGTGTGTCCCATGGGACAAGTAAGTCTTACCTCTATGCTTCATATTCCACAAATGGGGATGATCCATAGTTTCATAGTAGCTAGGGTTAGGAGGGACCTGAACAGATCATCTAGCCTGACCCCCTGCCACAGGCAGGAATGAATGCTGCGTTCACAAGACCCCAGACAGGTGATCATGTAACCTCTTTTTGAATTTGCCCAAGGGAGGGGCAAGGACCACTTCCCTAGGTAGTTGGTCCCAGATTCTGGCCACTGTGACTGTAAAATGTTGCTTCCTGATTTCTAACCTAAACCTATTCTCCATCAGCTTATTCCCATTGTTTCTTGTCACCCCAGGTGGTACTGGGGAGAATAGGGCTCTTCCTATATGCTGATAATCTCCCCTGATGAGTTTGTGGGCAGCCACCTCAGCCTCCTCTTGTCGAGGCTGAACAGGTTCAGGTCCCTCAGTCTCTCCTCATACGGCCTGTCCTGCTGCCCTCTCACCAAATGGGTGGCCCTCCTCTGAACTCTTTCCAGGCTGGCCACATCCTTTTTAAAGTGCGGCGCCCAGTACTGGATGCAGAACTCCAATTGAGGCCTGACCAATGTCACATAGAGCAGGAGTATTACCTCTCTGGACCAGCTTGAGATGAATCTTTGGATGCATGACAAGGTATGGCTGGTCTTGCTGGCTGTGGTGTGGCATTGGTGGCTCATGTTCATCTTGGAGTCGATAACGACTCCAAGATCCCTTTCTGCCTCTGTGCTTTCAAGGAGGGAACTCCCCAGCCTGTATGTATGCTGTGGATTCCTTCTCCCAAGGTGTAGCACCCTGCATTTGTCTACGTTGAACCCTATCCTATTCTCATCTCCCCTCTTTTATAGTCTTGTCTAAATATATTTGCAGCCTCTCTCTCCCTTCAAGTGTGCCCACTTCACTCCACATCTTGGTGTCATCAGCGAACTTGGACATAGTGCTTTCAACCCCTTTGTCCAAGTCACTGATGAAGGTGTTAAACAGTGGGGGCCTGAGGACTGAGTCCTGGGGGTCTGCAGCACTCACATCTTGCCAGGTTGAGTATGACCCAACCACCACTACTCTCTGGGTGCACCCCATCAGCCAGTTTTTACCCATCCAACTGTGTAGGCATCAATGCCACAGTCGCTTAATTTATTAATGAGAATGGGGTGAGAGACAGTGTTTAAGACCTTCTTAAAGTCTAGAAAGACTACATCCATGGCAACACCATCATCCAAGGATATAGTTACCTGGTCATAAAAGGTAATCAGGTTGGTTAGGCAGGATCTGCCTTTGATGAACTCATGCTGGTTACCCCTAAGCATGATCTCCCTTGCTGGCCCCCCACAGATGTGCTCCTTGATGATTTTCTCTAAGATCTTCCTGAGGACCGAGGTGAGGCTTACGGGCCTGTAGTTACTTGGGTCCGCCTTCCTCCCTTTCTTAAAAATGGGGACCACATTAGCTAGTTTCCAATCCCCCAGCACCTGGCCAGATGACCACAAATGCTCATACAGCCAGGCCAAGGGCTCCGTGATGGCCCCTGCCAGCTCCCTCAACACCCTTGGGTGGAGGGCATCTGGACCTGCAGATTTAAAAATGTCCAGCCCTTCCAGAAGATCCCTAACTACCTCTGCGCTGACCCAAGGCCTGTCAGAGCAATCCCTGAGATTTTCGCTGCATCTGGTAGGAGGGATGTCCTGGTCCCTGTTCAAGAAAACAGAGGCAAAGAAACTTAAAAATATCATCTTTCTCGTCTGGCGTAACCACAAGATCACCATTTAAGTCTTGCGGGGGCCCTACATTGGCTGATGCCCACTTCTTGCTCCCAATGTACTTGAAAAAGGACTTTTTGTTGTCCTTTATTCTGGATGGTAGCCTAGGTTCCATCTCTGCCTTGGTCTTTCTAATAGCCCTCCTACACTCACGGGCTGAGGAGGAATACTCCTCTTTGGTGATAGCCCCTCCCTTCCATTGGTTGTATGCCACCCTTTTAGTCTTCAGGAATTCCAATAATCCTGTGCCTTGAAAAACGTTTTATGATAGTTAAATAACAAATGTGATAGATGAGTTTAAACTACCATAATAATTCTAAAATATAATAGATTTCATCTTCTAGTATAAGCTAAAATGTGTTTCATAGAGAGTATTTTACATTCTTAATGTCTCAGAGCTTTAGCTTCTATTCTTATTTTATGCCTTTACCAATGTTTTGTTCTAAACTTCTTTCCATTTGTTTAAGAGGTTTTGACTTGGTTGCAGTCATGGCACAATAGTTGTATTTCTCTAAGTTAGACTGCTTGTCAAATGTAAAACTGCGATTTTCATTTTTTGCAGCTAAATCTACTCTAGCATCTCTCAGTGCGATGATTTCCTGTCATATGAATGCCAGTTGACATGCTTGTCAGTTATGTGAATTCTTACAAATATTCCAGAGTTAAAGAACTCTCATTCATTTTTATAAAAGCATTGTAGGAGAAAAGACCTTTGGTTTTGGATATTTCTAATTTTTACTATGTTACAGTCATTTTATCTATTCTCTAGTCCTGCAGAACTGGAGAACACACATACATACCTGAATTGTAATATGTGTGATACAGCCACATGCTGTATGATGTATATAGTATTAGCTATGAAGGCCCCAGTTTTCTTGCAGTAATGTTTGAGCAATGCGGCCTCTGGGGAAATTTGAATGGATGAGAAAATAAAATCTATCCCTCCAACACGGGGCAAGGTTTGCCAGGTGACAGTCTGACACAATTTGAGCTGGAATTGCTTCTCCAGATCCATTTGAAAAACTTCCACAAGACTTTTGGGTTACTATAGTTGTTTGCATATAGACATCCCAAGACCTTTGACTTTCCATCTCACAGTCCTTTGAAATGTCCTATGCACAGATGTTTAGGCAGCCATTGTGGTAGTTCCTATACCATGATGATAGCATTATGCATAATCTGCATTCCAGGGATAAACTTCACCTCAAAACAAAATGACCTATCCTCAAACCTTTCATAAGTCTAAGGTGGAACCTCCATGTAGCTTGCTTTTTATTTGCTTACACTAGTTGGATTTATCCAGCTTGCCAAATAAGTTAAGATAACATGGTTACAAGGTAAGCTGAATAGATGTATTTAAAAAAACAGAAGTGGGACATTGTGAAATAAATAAAATTTAGTTTTCCTTAAAAAAAAAGAAAACATTTCTAATTAATACTCATGTATATGGGACCTAATTGTGCAATCCTTCCTCACATTCCTAAACAAATTTGCTAAGTTGCATAAAAAACCTTCAAAAACTGAGCTTATACTTTAAAATAGAATAAATATCCTACATAAAGGCACTGCATGTCTTTCATAATAGAGTAGAATAGCTGCAATTTTACTTTTTTGTTCATTAAAATGTCTATCAAGAGCTAAAGAAAAATGTTATGGGCTGCAGTTAGACTGGCAAGTTGATCAGCTGCTGCTGTACAGGACTCATAATATCCACTGCTTGTCATGATTATGATTTTCTCCAAAGACAAGTGAAACCTTCTTTTCTAGGACAAAAGAGGAAAAAGAGAGATTTAACATCACCAAGGATCTGCCCCATCTAGTCTGAACAACAGAAGAAATACATCAAAAACTTTAAATCATTGCTTAACAAAGAACACTGACAGACCTGATAAAAGAAATAGAAGATTCTATTTTGATTATGTTTCAGAAAACATTGCTATCATTTTATACTGCAAACTCTCTTTATAATGCAGCAAAAATATTCTCTTTGAAATACAACAGAAACTTTGCTGATTTATTCTTCTCCCTATTTCTTATTGCTAGGGGAAAGAAGACTGGCCATGATGTAGATTTTTTAATCACCAATCCAGGACCAAAGGAAGAAAAAGAACTTTTACATAAAGTGGTTGACTTATGGGAAAAACAGGTAAAATATTTTATAAAAAGTAAAAAAATATTTTGAGTTGAAAGAATTAACTTACTAATAGTGGAGTCAGCACTGGAGCCTTGACAGAAAATGGTAATTCATCATCGGGGGCTATTTCAAAATCTGGTACCATTCTGCTTTGAAATAACATCATAAAAAGGGAAATTCTCCATGAAGTGGAATTTCAGTTCTTCCCTAGCTCTGTGGGCAGCCTGAGCTCCAGGGTGGTCTCCTTGATGGGTTACCCAAGAACTATTGAGTGCCAGGTGCTCAGGACCCCACAAGGTCAGTAGATTCTGATGAAAAAATGTTTCAAGCTTTTTTTTTTCTGACTATCGCTATTCAGCACTGCAAACGTTTATTTTATTTTTAGCTATGTAATGAGTGCTATAAAGATGCTTATAGTATTAATATTTAACTCTTTTTGGAAGGATCTAAATACTAGCTGATACAAGGGGCTCATAATATTAGGTCAATACATGTAGTCGGTTGGAAATAAGCAGCGTATTAGTGCTTTTATTAGCATACTAATAAAATATCTTTATACGTTTCATTTTGCATTAAGCTTTTTTCATATGGAGTGTAATATTGTTTGCATTTGAGAAATGTACACTCACTCTTCATTGTCTGTTTTCTTGGTATTGAAAACATTTTGGCTATTTGCAGACATTTGGGGAGGTTAGATTGCATTAAAAATGGCGACACAATCTAACTTAGTTCA
The DNA here is from genome assembly GCF_001723895.1 of Crocodylus porosus. Classification (NCBI taxonomy): domain Eukaryota; kingdom Metazoa; phylum Chordata; order Crocodylia; family Crocodylidae; genus Crocodylus; species Crocodylus porosus. Next base: position 28,530,155 of record NW_017728951.1, on the reverse strand, counting down.
CCCAGATGCAGACTTTATACATAGACCTGGTCTCAGTAACCAGAAATTAATCTAAATCCCATTACAGCACAGAAGTACTGGTCTAGAAATGGCAGAACCTAGTCTAAGATAGACCTGGATTAATGTTCACTCAAACTTAATCAATTCAGTGAACTGAACTTCTGCACAGTTACCTGTACAGCCCCAGGGCTGGGAAATCCCAGCTGCTAGCCCCAGTCCCAGGGTTGTACTTTTCCGATCTGCCCACTCCCTCCACAGGCCACTCCAGGTACTGGTTTTATCAGGTATTATGGATGCTGAGAGCCAAGGAAGTAAGTATTGTTGGGGGGAGAGGCAGGAGGGATGGGGGTAGGTCCCCTGCAAACCTCCCTGTGAGCTGTTCTGATTATGCCAAACCCTCCCAGACCCCAGGAACCCCCTGTGGACCCTGTTTACTCCCCTGATTGCTTCTGCTGATCTTGCCTGCTCCCTGATTCTGCTCTCGCCATTCCCATGATCACTTCCATGGATCCTGCTTGCCCCCCACGTACCCCCCCCAAATTACCTCAGATCAGGTAGCCATTTTTAATGCAATCTAACCTTCCCCCTGAATGTCTGCACTTAGCCTTAGCCTTGTGTAAAAGGACAGTTCTCTTTTTGAATTTTCATATGCCCTGTAGCTAAACAAGATCAGCTTTCAGAAAGCCTGGTTATTGATCAGTTCTGATATCTATATATTCAGAGGTGGGTAATTATTTTAGCTGGAGGGTGGCTTAATGAGTTTTGGCAACCTGTTGAGGGCCTCATAGGTAGCCCTGACCTTTGCCAGGTGCCCTGCCCCCTGTTTGTTATCTTGGGGCCAGAAGTCCCACCTTTGCCACCAGAAGTCTCTCCCCTTGTCCATGGAAGTACTCCTTTCGGCAAGGCGTTTTCCATCTTGGAACGAGAAAAAAATATTCTAAAAATCAAACATCTACTACAACATACATTTATTTGATTTCAAAAAATATTTTTGTCCTGATTTACATGTGCTTGCATAGTGTACATAGAGGTGATTGCATAACAGCTTGAATAAAGTCTTACTCCTGTGTATTGTAGGAGGTTGTGGGGAGGTGTGGGGGTATGGATGGGTGCATATAGGTTTGTGGGGCTCTGTGGGTATATGTGTATGTGGGGTGTAGGAGAGGCTTTGGGCATGTTTGGGGTTTGTTGGGGTGGTAAATAGGCGTGGCGGTGTACATGTGGGTGTGGGTGAGTATAGGGAGCATGTGGGGGTGTGTGTGTGTAGATATGTGGAGTGTCCGTGGAGCTCCTGCCAGCCTGGGCTTCATGCTCCTGTCACCCTGCCCTGGGACCCCATTGCTCCTGGCCCTGAGGCATGCACCAACTGCTGCTTTTCTCCCCGCTTGCTGCCACTTCCCTGCCCAACCATCACTCCCCACACCTGTCTGTCACTGCTTCCTACCTGACTGCCTGTTGCTCTGGCACCACACGGTTCCTGGCTGGCTCCTACTGTGCACTGTGTGTTGCTGGAGCCAGCCTGGCCTGGCCTGGCCAGAACTGCACAGAGCCAGCCAGGAATCACAGGGGCTGGGCTGGCTTCTGCTGCAGCAGCAGGGAGAGGCAGAGGCTGATATGGCTCCATATAGCCCCTGCCAGCCTGGGCTCCATGCTCCTGCCACCTGGCCCTGGGCCCCCACTGGTGTGGGCCCCACACTCCAGCCCAGCTGTCACTGCAGTCCTGCTCACCTACTCACTGCTACTCCCCCACCACCAGCTACCACTATCACTGCCATTTCCCCGCCTTCCCACTGCTTTCCCCCTCCCTTCCCCTGTGCATCCTCCATGTGCTCTGGCAGCGTGTGGTTCCTGGCTACATGTCCAGGACTACAGAACATGGCAGGAGCCAGCCAGGCCCCCGTGGGCTGGGGCAATCGCTGGTGTCCTTCCCTCTCCCCTGTCCTTATCTGAATTGCACTCTTGGATGGAGGGAGGTGGGAAACAGCCCCAGGGTCAACAGGCCAGAAGCCTCTGCTAGGCAGAGGCTTCTGGTTGGGGGATGGGGGTGGGGCAGAGCCAGTCAGGCCATGCTGCTGCTGCCCCTGGGTCCTGCTGGCCTCTCATGGGTCTTGCCACCTCTGGTGCCTTGTAAGCTTAGACAGGCAGCCACAGACAAATAATAATTAATTTTATAAATTTTTAGGGGCCCTGCAGGTTGGATAGAATGGTTTGGCAAGTCAGATCCAGCCCACAGGCTGTATTTTGCCCACCCCTGATATAAATGTTAATATCTTAATAAGGGATGGGCATAAAGAATTAATGATCTAGTAAAATATCTAGATAGATGTGTATCTGAACCTGTGTAGATACCCTTCAGGGTTGACATTTTCCTATTAACTTTCCCAGTAGCTCCTGCAGTATTCATGGGCACACAATATAGCTTCTGTTCTCTTCTTCCAGTTGGCTTGCAGTCTTTGAAAATACTCTAAAGTCCTTCAGAATCTTGTGTTTCCTTATTTTCTGGAGCATCTGTCTTAGCTATAGATTTTCACAGCATTGTTGAAATCAGTGGCACTGGGAAAATTGATACAAACTGAGGATCTGTCCAGTTACATATTTAAATTAGCCTTCATGAGGATCCCACTCGCATCATTTTGGGAACAGTACACCATCTCTTAAATAGCTGCCCTTAGGCTTTATGTAGGAGACATGGGGTACTGGAGCCATGTGAATGCTCTCCACTTGGGTGTCAGACTGAAGACTATATAGTGCCTCCAGCTAGGGCAAGATTCTGCACACTACGTATAGCCTTTCAAACTTTCCATACTATCCCATTCACATTAATGGGAACTGTACTTATATTCTGAGAAATTAACCAACTGCACGAGCAAGCAGTGAAAGTATTAAAGCTGTGCAGTTCACTCTGAGCTGCTTCAGTTAAATGGAAGAACTAACATAAACTATTTATTATAAAAAGGATAACATGAGGCAAATAAAGGTGCAGGGAGAGTGAGGATAAGTAAAACTAGGCTAAGAGGTTGAGAATTTACTTAGGTTTCAGGTACAGAAAGTGAGGAAATTAAAGAGATGGAAAAATAGTACAAGGAGGTATGTATGGTGGCAAAAAGAACCAAACCCAGATAGGCTGGGATCATTTTAAGTGAGAAGCATAGAGTTTTCCTTGTACTCATTTTTTCTGGTGTCCCTATGGGTTATGATATATAAACCTACTGACCCAACTGCTGATTATACTGCCTGAATTCATTGCTGAGTCAATTCTAATATTCAGAATCTAACTGTCAGTGCTGGAGAAATTAGCTCCTAGTAAAATCAAAATACAAAAACAAAGACAGGAATTATACTCCTCCTGCCTTTTTATTACCTTTGATTTATAAAAAAAGGAATTAAAGCACTTTTATACTCTTTGACAGGAAAGCTGTCTGCCTCTTCACAGCTTTCCCACTTTCGTGCCACTGCTTCAAAGCTCAGGTGCATCAAAGAATGTCTCAAAGGTCATGATGTTGACTTTCTTTTAGATGTTTTTAGTGAAGGATTCTGCAGTGTTTAACTTCTAAACTATATGAAAACTAATTTAAATAGTTCAGAATAGGCCTTTTCTTAGCTGAAAAGTTTAACGTTCCAGAATCCTTCCCCTGAAAGTTGTTGAAAAACTAAGTCAACAACATGATATTCTTTGATGAAGCATCATCAGGAATATGTAGGTCTAGAAGATGCAGTGTCTCCTCTTTACTTCACATTAGAATGGTAAAATGGAAAAGCTGCAGTGTGGTAGACAGATTATCTTTTAATAGTTTAGCAATGCTTTAAAAAGGAAGTAAAAATGACTTTCTCTCTGGGCTACTGCTTGGAAATCTCTGGTCTAACAGTTTCATAGCCATATGTGTGAATGTAATACAATGCACATACTGTGTAAGTTTTCTGCCTTCAAGTTCTTGTTAAATATGTTTTTATCTGGTTATTATCTGGTCAATTTAGCAAGAGAAAGTATGGTTGTAAGGACTTTTTAAATTGTGACTTTTTCTATTTTAATTGTGCAAACTTAACTTTGCACCAACAAGGCTTGGCATTCATCTCCTTGAGATTTTTGTAAGGAAAAAAGGGAAAATCTTCCTCTGCTTAGTAATCTTAGAATTTAAATGGTTCATCTGATTCTTATTCTAAACAACCAGTAAGATGAATGTGTATGATGACAGGAGTTCCAGTCTCATGGGAATGACTGGTAGGAAATGAGTAGAAGGGCTAGGTCTTACACAACTTGCATAGTTTTGCTACTGATTTTTGCAAAGTTGGCTCCAAGGGGGTGGAGCAGCACATTTATGGTTGGATGTTGATAATTGAAAAATTACAGATTTTTAAAGTTAGTAGTTATTTTAAAATACAAAAACAGTCTCAGGAACAAAATCCAGATCTCTACACCTAAGAGAGTGCCCTAAACATTTGGCTACACACTCACATTTTCACTTTCTCTTTGGCCAATGATTCCTTAATTTATAAAAAATAAAGCACAGTAGTACAGCTTCAAGTGGAATAATCTCAGACAGATGCAGGAATTCAGCCTGGGTCACCCTCTTCCTTGATGAATGCTCTGGCCACTAGTAGGGTTGCCAATTCTATTTGAATCTATTCTGGGAGGTTTCATCACATGATGTAATGACATTAATGACTGATCTACTATACTGTAATCAGGAAGGCAAATGCACATTACTGTTACATTTTAAAAACCCACTGGACTATGGTATAAATTGGATTCAACATTTAATACTTATTTTAATGAATGCTCTATCATTTATCTCCTGGGTGACTCTCAGCAGTTTCCTGGAGACTGTATCTAATTCCTGGAGACTACAAGGCAATCCTGAAGGGCTGGCAACACTAACCGCTAGATTATTGTATGAAGAAGGGCAGGGTGTGCACCACCTTCCCTACCTACTGCTTAAAGAGAAAGTAGAGTGGTTGTTGCTGTCACATTTTGTCTAGAACCCAGTCTTGTTAGTATATGTTAGGTATATTCTGAAAATTCCTACTAGATCAAGCCCTTAAGGGACTGAGGTGAAAAAACGGTAATTTCTGAGTCCCAGTTTGGCTTAGGCATGAACTAGTTGCTAAGCTGCTCAGTGCTGTCAAAAAAAAGATGCTTCTTGATGTGTTCAGAAGTAGAATGTTTTGATGCTTAGAGAACTTAAAGATAAAAACCTATATTATGTCTGGAGTAGAGGCACTTTCTGGGTTAACAGTGCCTCAGAAGAACTTTATGGGGTTGTAGCCTTGGACTTAAATACCTACTTCCATTTTTTTGGGATCTAGCCTTGTATATTTAATGGAAATGGTGACAGTTTTCTTCTTGCAAGTTATCTTAGCAGAAGACTAAGACCATTACCTTGCAGAAACACATGTTGAGGAGTCCAGTGTTATAAACTGGCCTATTTTAACTTCAATCAAAGCATGCTACTTTCTACCAGTTGAGGTTCATGACAGTTATGCAAAATTGCAAATTGGATGGGACTTCCTTACAGTCTGCTTAAAAGTAATCTCATGAGTGCCTCTGCAGAATGCTCAGAAGTGATTTTCAATTACTGATAATATTACTCTTCAAAAATTGGGGAACAAGCAGGAAGAACTCATACTTTTACTTGCAGATAATAACTTTGATTTAGTGGGGCTAACAGAAACCTGGTGGTACACATTGAGGGCTACAGGTTGTACAGAAGGGACAGAGTAGGGAGGAAAGGGGTTGGGGTTGCTCTCTATGTAAAGGAGCATTATACATCTACCCTAATCAAAATGGGAATCACGGGAGGAGAAAGTTGAAGCATTGTGGGTTAGGATACATGGAGGTTGTGGGTAAAGGGACTTGGTGGTGGGGGTCTGCTATAGACCACACCAAGAAGAAAAGCTAGACTTGGAATTCTTGAGGTAGCTCTCAGAGGCTGTACAGTCTATGGATGTGGTTGTCATAGGGGACCTAAATTACCCTGACATCTGGGAGGAGCAGTCAGCCAAATCCAACCATTCACGTAGGTTCTTAACCTGAATGCAGATCCTTAACCTAACGCAGGAGGTATACAGTCCCACTAGGGGGAATGCCTTACTGGACTTGGTATTGGCTATGGGGGAGGACCTGGTAGGGGAGCTGCAGATTTGAAGACAGTGACCATCAATCAAGACCTTGAAGACAGTGACCATCAATCAATCAAATTCATCATACGGCATAGGGTGGGTAAGTTAACAAGTAGGATGGAAGTGCTTGACTTTAGGAAGGCTAACTTCAGTGTGCTTAGGAGTCTAGTCAATAACACACTGCAGGAGAAGAGTATTGGTTAGATGGTAGTCTAGGAAGGGTGGTCGTTTCTAAAGGAAGCAATCCTTTGGCCACAGAGGGAGACTATCCCAGTACAAGGGAAAAGGGGGAAAGGAGCCAAAGAACTTCCTTGGCTAAACAGGGAAATCCAGGGGAACCTTAGGGCAAAAAAGAAGGCGTATAGATGGTAGAAGTAGGGGGAAGCTACCAAGGAGGAGTATACCTACTTGGCCCACACTTGCAGAGAGATGGTTAGAAAGGCCAAAGCAACTACAGAGCTGAGGATGGCAACACAAATTAAAGACAACAAAAAGTCTTTTTTAAGTATGTAGGGAGTAAAAGGAAGGCACAGGGCAACATAGGATCACTACTGAACAAGGAGGAGCAGTTAGTGACAGATGGGGGAAGGGGCAAGGGTGAGCTATTCAGTGAGTTTTTTGCCTCAGTGTTCAAAGCTCAAGATAAGTCTCCTAATGGGTTCTTACATGGGCATCAGAGGGACACCAGCCTACCAACTGTCGACCCTGACTTGATGCAGAGTCACTTGGCTGGGCTGGATGTGTTCAAGTCAGCAGGCCCAGATGAGCTGCATCTGAGGGTACTGAAGGAATTGGCTGGTGTCATGGCAGAACCACTTGCACGACTGTTTGAGCACTCATGGTGCTCAGGTCAGGTGTCAGAGGACTGGAAAAGGGCCAATGTGGTCCCTATTTTCAACAAGAGGAGGAAGGGGGATCCAAGTAATTATAGGCCAGTTAGTCTTATCTCCATCCTTGGAAAGGTCTTTGAAAAGATTATGAAGTATCATGTTTGTGGGAGTCCAGCAGGAAAAATAATGCAGCAGGGAAACCAGCATGGATTTGTAGCAGGTAAATCATGCCTGACCAATCTGGTTTCATTTTATGACAGGGTCACAAAATGCTTAGATGCAGGAGTAGAGAAGGATGTAATTTTCTTGGACTTTAGCAAGGCTTTTGATACGGCATCTCATCCTATTCTCATTAATAAATTAAGAGGATGTGACTTAGATGTTTACCTGGTCCAGTGGGTGGCAAACTGGCTTAGTGGTTGCACCCAGAGAGTGGTAGTAGATGGGTCGGTATTGACTTGGAAGGATGTGGGTAGTGGGGTCCCGCAGAGTTCGGTCCTTGGACCTGTACTCTTCAATATTTTTATCAGTGACTTGGATGTGGGTGTGGAGTGGAATCTGTCCAAGTTTGCGGACAATACTAAATTTTGGAGTGAAGTGCACTCTCCAGAGTGTAGGGAACGATTGCAGGAAGACCTGGACAGGTTAGAAAAGTGAACAGTACACAGTAGGATGCAGTACAACAAGTACAGGTGCAGAGTGCTGCACCTATGGTGCAAAAGTATCCGGCACACCTACTGGCTGGGAAATGACCCACTCAGCAGCACAGAAGTGGAAAGAGATCTCAGAGTCACAGTAGCCTCCAAGATGAACATGAGTCGTAAGTGTGATGAAATCATCAGCAAAGCTAACCACACTTTATCGTACATCAGCAGATGCATGAGAAATAGATCCAATAAGGTGATACTTCCTCTCTGTGTGGCATTGGTCAGACTGCAGTTGGACTGCTGCATCCAGTTTTGGGTACTGTACTTTAAGAAGGATGTTGATAGACTCAAGAGGGTCTGGAGGGGGGCCACTCATATGGTTAGGGGCTTACAGGACAAGCCCTACAAGGAGAGACTGAGGGACCTGGACCTCTTCAGCCTCTGCAAGAGAAGGCTGAGAGGTGATCTTGTGGCCGCCTACAAATTCATTAGGGGGATGCAGCAAGGGATTGGAGATGCTCTGTTCACCAGGACGACTCTTGGGGTAACAGGGAACAATGGTCACAAACTGACAGAGAGCAGATTTAGGCTAGATCTCAGGAAAAACTCCTTCATGGTAAGGGTGGCCAAAATCTGGAATGGGCTTCCAAGGGAAGTGGTGCTCTCTGCTACTTTGGGGATCTTTAAGAGTAAACTGGATAGGCATCTGGCTGGGGTCATCTGACCCCAGCACTCTTTCCTGCCTAGGCAGGGGGTTGGACTTGATGATCTGTTGAGGTGCCTTCCGACCATAGCATCTAGGAATCTGTGAATCTATGAAATTCAGCATTCAAACTTTGATCATGGATTTGTTCCAAAATGAACAGTGCTGACATGCCAAAATTAACCCCACATAAAAAATATATAGAGTTGGAAACCTGTTCTACCCGTGTTCCTTTGACATGCTTCCCCCAAAAATCATGTTTGGATTTGACAAGATGGCAAACCTCTGTTAAAAAAAAATTGCTTATACTAATCTTCATTTAAAAATCTAAACTATAAATAAGAACTATAGGAATATAGAAAACATAATTCAACAAAATGATATTTGCAGAAGGCTGCAGATGTACTATTTTATAGAGTAACATAAATATTCTGTTATGTAACTGGCAATATTCAGAGTTACACATGATCTTTATAACTGGCTGCCCCTTTAACAGTATTTTTTTTAACTTAGAGAAGTGCTGTTTCAGCTTCATTTTATGAAGCAATGGTGATGTCCAGTGCCTAATCAAATTAGGTTAATCAGAAACATTATCCCAGTAGATGTGTCCTGGGCTTTGATTCCTATTTAAAGGTGGCATTCTGGCTTTGAATCAGATTTCAACTCTTTGTTGTAGTCAGCACTTGTGTAATTGTTGCCTAATTGCATTTTTTAAAAATGTTGGAGTAGCTATTTACAGCATGGGACATCTTGTATGTCCTTCCTATTAACTTTTACAAATTGCCAAGCCACTTAACTATGGAAACGCAATAAAGATAACTTAGAGATATGCAGTCCTGAAATGCCTTTCTAGTCACACTTGCTAACCACAGCCATCTGCAGATATTGAAAATGCATTTACTGGAGGATGTGACCCAGTCAGTAGGGGAAAAGTGTGTTCTATATGAGGACTTTGACTTGTAATAACCCCAGAATTGCATGATGTAAATCTAAAGTGAACCAGAAAATATTTTCTTGAAGTTTCTATAAAATCAGACAAGAAGGAGTACTCCTTTAAACACTGGGCGTTATCTAGTTAACAGCTGTAGTTGTAGGACTGTCAATTCGTTAGAGAACTACTGGAATGTCTCTCAAGAAAACCAGTGCAAAGCACTGGAAATCAAATCAATTTTCAAAACCTAGAAACTAAAATTGAAAAATATTAACAATACACTCACAATGATGGTAAACAACCTGGAATGAACAGAATCAAAATTAAACTAAAACAGATAGGTCAGCAACAATATTTCAAGGGAAAGAAAACAATGATGAAATAGGGATTATAGGTCCACCAGAGGACAGAGAGTATGACGGAAAAATTAAATTGGATGGTTACAACTTGTTCCTAAGGACAGAAAGGTGGGGGGAAGAAGGGGGTGTAACATTTTTCCATCAGACATTGTTAGTTGTTATAGGTCATAAAAGATTCAGAATCATGGGTCCTCAACTGGATCAAAGTTCTCACTATTAGTAATAAAAATGGGGTTCCATGGGCATCTCCTGCAGACCACCGGTTCTCATTAAAGAGTAAGATAACCTGCTCCATAAGCTTTTTGTCTCTAATCTGTAGAAAGAAAAACTAAGTTATTGCTCATTTTAGCTGAGAGGCATGTATTCAAGATCTCATCTTGCTTGGAGTTTCTAAAAATAGTGGATGATAATTTCTTACAAAGAAAGTCCAAAACTTAACAGAGCAATTCAACGTCTGATATCGTTTAGATGGACAAAATAGCAGTAGCCTAGGAATTGGTGATTATAACCTGGGTACCTTTATTTTATGCGAACAGTATTCTGAACCACCCACCAATATTGTTTCTTGAAACTTTAAGAGGGTCAGTATCCCAAAGCTTAAATTAGTTATCAGTATATGAACTGAGAACATCACATTGGAAGTGACAATGACAACTTAGTATAGTTTATGGACATCCCCTTTATAGTATGACTGTACAAGCATGAAAAAGTAAAATAACACCTAAATAGAAAGTAGTGTGGAAGTCATTATAAAAAATCAAGATATAAAGAATGGAAAAAGGGGAAAGTTAAAAAGAATGTTGGAGACTGTCAACAGAAACTAATGTAATCACTGAAATATCACTGCCCAAAGAAGTCACACTTAAACATATTTGGAACAAGAACCCCTCTTCCCCCCACAACAAAAACAAACAAAAACCCAACCCTGAGGTCATTCATAGGTCCAATGCCAGAAGCAGATAATAAAATCATAAATAGCAATGCATTAATATTCAATATCCATCTCACTGATATTGAAATAAAAGATTTACCGTCTGTAACAAAAATGATGTGAAGCAACATCTACTAACATTTAAAAAAGTATCAGATAAACAGAACTGGTTAACTTATATCCAAAAGTCCTAATATCTGAGGAACTTTCTGAATCACTAATGTTAATTTCTCAAAAAAATCTTAGAAAACTGGGGAAATTCAAAGTAATTCCAGTATTTTAAAATAGTTAAAGAGTTGACCTAAGGAATAACAGTTTGATGCCAGTTCCATGAAAAATGATTAAATGATTTATTCTGGACTTTATTGATAGAGGAAATACACCAGCAAATCCACCTCAGAAAAGATTAGAGTCTAAAACTGTAATTTATGATAGTCAATATGGTCTGACAGAAAGTAGTTCTGGTCAAACATAACTGTGATAAGGGTTTCTCTTTTTTTCTTTTTTTGAGATAAAAATGTAGGATGATATAGCATAATTAGATTCTTTTAAAGGCATTTGATTCAAGTACCACACGTCACCTTGACTAAAAATCTTTCATTCTATGGTAATACAGGATACATGATAGAACTCAAAATGCAGTTGTTGTTGGGGACAGCTGGGTTTCATTTTAGAAGGAGCCTCCAGCAATCATTTTTGTTCTATTTCTATTACCACTAGTGATCTAGATAATTTAAAATCCTTGCTGGTGAAACTTGTAGATTACATGGAAACTAACATGGCTAACTACCTCTCTAAGCTGCATAGAGACTGATAGGATAGTAAATACAGTAGCTTCACTAGGTGTGGGCAAGCAGAGAACCAGCTCCGGGTACCACCTTAATATGAATGCCAGTACCATGGAGGTGCCAGTACCATGGTTATAGTGGCAGCAACAATAAGTGTGGATAGATCATACTGTTGCAGCAGCAACTAGGGCCTTTGAATCTCTAGAGCAGGTAAGATGCTAGGGCTGCCCCTCTCTTTTGGGCTCCTGGCACCCCCTTTTCAAATCCTCTCCAGCAGGAGGTTGTCCAGGGCACAAACCTTGCCAGTTAGGCTACTGACTAAATTAATCAGGAGGACTGGTTACCACTGGAGAGTGATCTGAACTCTCTGGTTAAATGGTCAGCATCCAGCGACATTTGTTTTAATACGTCCAAAGTCAGGTGTCTATCTTTCAGGAGTACAATAATGGGAGACAGTATAAAGGAGACACACAAAAATGATCCAAGGGTTGGAGAACAAGCCTTATGATGTTCGTACCTTAAGGAGCTTAGTTTATTCAGCTCAAAACTAAACTTGCGAGGCGATTTAAAAAATAGAAATGAAAAAAAGAAAAGAAATGTATCTGATTGCAGGGGCCTTTTTAGTCTTACACATGAAGGCACAATGAAGTCAATGGTTGGAAGCTGAAGTTAGAAAAATTTAAACTTGAAACAAGACCTGATCTCTTAGCAGTAAGAATAACTTTGGGAAGTGGCTCACTATTGCTTGGAAGTTCTTTGCATGCCATCAACCCTAAAGAAGTTTAAGTGAGGACTGAACAGTGAGCAGTATCTCCTGATTATAAGGCAGGGCTTGGCAGCTCCTAAGTATTGCATAGCCACCTCTGAAGGTGTTCCACTCTCAGTGTGTGAACATCACCACTTCGGCTACAGTGCGTCACTGATACAAGCGGTTCTGCTGGACTCCATATTGGTATTAGGCTGGTTTTTGGTCCATCACTGTACAGTATTGTGGTACCTGTAAAAGATATATGCATATCAAAGCCATTTTTTTAAAGACGAGGAAAATTGGGAAAAAAATGTAATGTGAATAATGTTTTCTTTTAGGGCTTGCTTTTATACTGTGATATAATTGAATCAACATTTGAAAAGGAAAAACTGCCAAGTAGAAGAGTTGATGCTTTGGATCATTTTCAGAAGTGCTTTGCAATTTTAAAATTACATCAGCAAAGAACAGGCAACAGCAATAGCAATATATCCAAAGAATCTGATAAAGCAGAAGTCAAAGACTGGAAGGCAATCCGGGTGGATCTGGTCATAAGCCCCTTTGAACAATATGCATATGCTCTGTTAGGTTGGACTGGCTCCAGGGTAAGTAATAACAAAAGCTGACATTTTTCTTTGAGCTACTAACCTATTTTTTGAGGTTGTAGGGCTATTCAGAGTTCATGGATTCTTAAATGTTCTTTCTCCCTGCATTTTTGTATTATTTTCTTTACATCCTCTCATCAACAGGCTATCATAGCCTACACTTCACACAATCATTACTGATATACATAAGTGTATAAAGAATATTCTTTATATTCCTTTGAGTATAAAATTCACTTAAAAAACAAATATTTCTTCTAAAAATGGCCTCTGTCTTAAATTCATGTAAAACCAAAACAAAAATACCCAAAAGCCCTTTTCTATGCACAGTAGAGGTTGTATCCTTGTAAATGTGTCTTTATGTGGTATTTTATTTATTCCTAAATTGGGACTCAGAAATTGTGGATGCATCTTAAATTCGAGGGTGTCTTATGTATGGTATTTGGTATATGGCCTATATAGTATTTTCCCGCCTAAAGAAAATTAACCTTGCTCTTCATTTGAGGTTTCATTTTTAGAAACCATGGAACAGACTTTTGGCTTGCCTATGGCCCCATTACATTCCTTCAGCACAGCAAAGGGTTGCAGAGGGGACTTCCTGAGGTGACAGGAAACTTTATTTCAGGAAAAGAATGTTCCAAATTGGAATGAAAATTCAAAATTTGAGATGTCCATTGAGATTTTATTTAGGAGCAGTCAAAGCTTTTTGTTTCAATAAACCTTTAATCAATATTGCTTTATTTTTACATTTTTAAATTAGTGTTTAAAAATTACTGTAAAATGATAAAGTAAAATCATTTGTGACTGGCATCATAATCCATAAACCTAATGTGAATTCAGCAAATGCAGTTTATACTGAAGGAGCTGAAACACAGGAGAGAACCTGGCACAACAGCTTTGATTCACTATTACATGGGTCTGGTTTTACTTTTGTAGTTGCATTAGTAGAGTAGATACCAACTGGGATTAAGATGTTCAAGAATCCTGAAGTGAAATATGTGTTATGTTTCTATTTATCCAGAACTATAGTTCAGCACTTAATTTACTATAGAAAATACCAACTTTTTCCTTTTTATCATCAGGCAGCACATTCCAGTACATGTTTTGCTAAGGGGCCTATATTGTAAAACGGATCTCAGTAGTTTATTAAAGGAAGAGAAGCCTCATTAATGAATTCCCCTTAGGTTAATCACTTTATAAGTCTTTTTTAAAAAGATATTTGAAACTCCTGATTATTTCCCTTGCCCAGTTGTAAATCTCAATTCTAATCTCCTAAACCCTTCTATTTAAATCTCAGGATCTTAAATCTGCCTCCAGTTTAGGTTTTAAAATTGTATTTCCAAGCTTGTTTCAGGTCCTGTAGGCCCACCTCCTTCCTACCTGTGGAACATTTAGCAATTGGGAAGGATCTTTTTCCCTTTCATTCCCAGGCACCAGGCTAGCACACATACCAAATATGTGCTTTTTCTCAATCCTCATGAACCCCATTTGGACAGCTAGGCCAGAGCTCTCTCTGCTTTCTCCATGCCACTGGAAAAACCTGAACTGACTTAGAAAAATAGGATGATTTATAAACAAACTGAGATTCTACTATGTGTTAATTTAAACAGTTCTTTGTTTTAATAGGCAGCTAATTCCAGGTAATATGATGCTTTATTTTATGTCAAATAATGCCCTTTTGAGAGATCATCTGGTGTGGGACTATCAGGGATAAGTTAGGGAAAAATATGCAATTGCTATGTTGGATACCTTAATGTTACCTGTACGGTAACATAGGACTGACTAACTATGCTTTTTATATCACATATTTTCAAAACTATTTTTAAATGTGTATAATTCATAGTTTCATAGTTTCTAGGGTGGGAAGGGACCTGAGCAGATCATCTAGTCCGACCCCCTGCCATGGCAGGAAAGAGTACTGGGGTCAAACAACGCCAGCAAGGTGTTCATCTAACCTCCTCTTAAACACCCCCAGGGTAGGGCCCAGCACCACTTCTCTTGGAAGCTGGTTCCAGACCCTAGCCGCCCTGACTGTGAATTACCTATTACTGCAGGCAATGAGAATATAAATCATTGTGCTGCCAATTTAATTACAGGATAAACCAGTGTATTTAAATGCATGTCTCAGATACCATTTTTTCATGAATGTCTTGTTTAGCCTGACTGAATCTGTCCAGAATATGGTCTCTGAGTGAAACCACGTAATTTTATAATGTGTGTTTTAACATATGAATTGTTTTTAGAATGTTTATGTACACAGCAACAAAGTAGGCACTCATTTTGGTTTGTATCTTATTGGGAATTTATTATGTATTGTACAGCAATTTGAACGTGACTTACGAAGGTATGCCTCTCATGAAAGGAAGATGATGTTGGATAACCATGCCTTATATGATAAGACTAAGGTACAGTTTGCTTTTTGAAATAAGACTATAATGTCAGCATTCTCCAGGACACATTTTCTGTTTACATTACTTCAATGCAGTGTATTTTGACGTTCCTCATTCCCTATACACCATCCACTTTTTGCAACAAATTAAACAAGAATTCCTCAGATAAGAACCTCTTTAACTGAATGTCTGTGTCTTATCTTCATAGTGAATGATTTTTGAAGATGTTTATTAATGTAATTATAAGAACAAGCTGAAATACCCTGTCCAAACTAACATTAATTTCCTCTGTATATAATCTAAAGACAGGAGGCTAGGGCAGATTCACTACATATCTACATGCAGATAAAGAGGAGACATCTTTGTCGGCATTGTTACAGTATGCTGTTCTTTGTGAGAACAAGTAAACTAAACACTGCATATCAACTAGCTCCTTATTCACTAGTCATTTTCAAATGTCAGTGAACTTTCCATTTATATAGAAACATTAAATCATTGTTCATTTAATCTAGTACCCTGTCTCCAGCAACTCACAAGATTAGATGCTTCAAAAACAATTAAAAAACCCTTCCATGATGGATTATGTAATAAATTGATCATTGGAGAAATTCTTAATCTCTAGTGATACTGTGTTTTTGCATGCCATGTGCGCTCCCTTTGTAAAGCATTCATCTTTGTTTTTGGAAGGCAAAATAGGGATTTTTCCCCCCCCCCAGAATCATGGCATAGTGCTGACTTCCTTTTCATGGAGAGTCTGTGCTAAAAAATTCACTTTCTGTCTGGGACAGCAGGCAAGCACACAGATGCAGGGCGCATCCACATGAGTGCACATGTGTCTCTTGCCCTGCCTCAAACTCCTTTGCAGCATGGGGAGAAAATTTGACCCCAGGGGTCTAAAAAAAAA
>NW_017728951.1:28484862-28513901 GCF_001723895.1 Crocodylus porosus | reverse complement strand
GGCAGATGCCTCTACTGGCTCTGTAGTCCCTATCAGAGTCTGGCAGGTGCACAGCAGGTCACAGCCAGGCAGCAGCCCCCACTGCCAGACTGCTGCAGTGGGTAGAGGGTGCAGGGAACTCTCAGGGCTGCTTCAGCAGTCCAGCTGGGACAAGGGGTAGTGTCGCCAAGTACCAGTTGGCTGGGCCCCAGAAGCTCCTGAGAGCTAGTAGCCCTGAGCTACTTGACAGGGCAGCTTTTTATACTGCTGGAGACAGCACAGGTGCTGGCCCCGGGCTCTAGCTCTCCCTGGCTGAAGATCCAGGAGGAGCCAGGCAGGGTTATTTTACCCCAAGTGGCGCAATTTGCTCCACAACAAAGTGCATGTCTGAGCACGTGTGCTGAGGTAAAAAGCCCTGGCTCAAATTTATACTGCTTCTATTTAAGCTGCTGCAAGTGAATGTGTTTGCATGTGTGGTTGCGTCTGCAGAGTGAATTGTTAACCCTTTAACACAGCTGCTATGGCATTGGCAGCGGTTTTTGGTGGCTGTGAAAAGGTTAAAACTTGACTCTGCCTCTGCTTGCTTGCTGCCCAAGAGAGATGGGGAAGTCATTTTGTAGAATAACCTCTTCATACTGCTTCTCTTCCCTGATTTTATTTCAGTGAAGAAAATTAGTTTCTCCATTTAAGATATTCTAATTCTGAAGGGCTGATTTTTGGGAAATAGGTGCTTATGGTATGGAGGTAAAATGATGTGTTACTGCTTTTTGTTTTACATGTTGAGGGTTGAGATGGCTTCTATATTTTAAATCTTTTAGTGTAATAAATCATATAGTTTAGTTTTTCATATGACTGTCTACTTAAAAAAACTCGTCATAAATTCTTTGCCTCTATTGCATATTGTGGGGAGTGAGTTCCACAGCTTATATGTAGTTACACACAGAAAATAATTCAGAACTTTAGGAAATGCCAGAATTTAGGTTTCTCGCAGCTTAACTTCCATCCGTGCCTCCTTCTTTGTATGCACTATTATAGGGCATGTGTAGATGACACGGGCATTAATGTAGAGCACCCAAAAATTTTAACGCAGCTCTTTTTTTTGGTGTGGTGCATTTGTGTTTGCACGACACAGTGTTCATGTTTGCATGAATGACACTTTTGAGTGAGTTAAGCCTCGTATGTCATTCCCCACAGATTTCAGTAGAGGGAGTCAAATACCAATTTACCCCCTATGATGTCTTTCCTAATGGATTACAGCAGGAGGTGCATGTAAACCACCTGGGTTCCCCAGTTCCCGCCCCAGACTCTCACTGGACAGTCCTGTCTCACACTGGGAGTCTCCCTTAGGCATGGTCATGGTCACCCCAAAATCCTTGTCACTTGTCACTTGCACCCACCTATACTTGGTCGGTCTAGTCTCTCTCCATCAGTATGTGATCGCAAAGACCTCATCCCAATCTCAAAGACAAGCTGCTTGAATCCTCCCCTCCTGTTCCTTTCCCACCATGTTACCAATTTATGTGTTTTTTCTTTTATTTACTATAGCTTCTACGATTTCATACATTTCATAGACATTAGGGCTGGAAGGGACCTCGGAACTTCATCGAGTCCAGCCCCCCACCCAAAGGGCAGGAAGTCAGGTGGGGTCATAGGAACCCAGCAAGATAAGCATCCAGTTTACTCTTGAAGGTGTTCCATGTAGGTGCTTGAACCACCTCCGATGGCAGGTTATTCCAGACCTTGGGGGCTCGGACGGTAAAGAAATTCTTCCTTATGTCCAGACTGAAATGGTCTTGCAGGAGTTTATAACGACTGGACCTCGTCATCCCTTGGGGTGCTCTGGTGAACAAATGTTCCCCCAGATACTGGTGGTCACCCCGATAAACTTATAGGTGGCCATCAGATCACCCCTGAGCCTGCTCTTTTCCGGGCTGAAGAGCCTCATAGATCTCAGCCTGTCATTGTAAGGTCTGTTTTCCTGACCTCTGATCATGCACATGGCTCTTCTCTGGACTCTCTCAAGCTTCTCCACATCCTTTTTGAACTGTGGAGCCCAAAACTGGATGCAGTACTCCAGCAGCGGCCTCACCAAGGCCGAGTACAAGGGGAGAATGATGTCCCAGGATTTGCTTGAGAACCGTCTATGGATGCAAGCCAGCATTTTCGTCATTTTACTAGCTGCAGCATCACATTGCAGGCTTATGTTCATCTTGTGGTCATTGATGACCCCCAAGTCTCTTTCTTCTGTAGTGCTAGCCAGCATAGCACTGCCAAGCCTATAAGGATGCTACAGGTTTTTCCTCCATTTTTCAGTGTTAAACACCATCAGCTTCTCATCTGCCCATTTGGTGAGCATGTCCAGGTCAGCCTAGATCACCCTCCTGTCTTCAGGTTTGTCCCAAATTTGGTGTCATCAACAAACTTGGCCAGTCTGCTTCTGACTCCAATATCCACATCATTAATGAAGATGTTGAACAATATGGGTCCAAGGACAGAGCCTTTTGGGACCCCACTGGTCACAGGGTACCATGATGATTGACTTCCATCAATTACCACCCTCTGGGTCCGACCACAGAGCCAATTTCCCAGCCAGTGGATTGTGGTGGACCCAAGGCCTCAATTGGCTAGTTTTGCCAAGAGGTGATCATGGGGTACCAGATCGAAGGGTTTTTTGAAGTCAAGATATATGATAACTGGTATGATATCATAAAATATTCAGAGTAGTGGGTGAGTAGGTGGGTGTTTGTTGCCGCCCGGTTGATTGGCGATTGCTGTTGATGTTGTCGAGCTCTTCTGGATTTTTTTTCCTGTTTTTTTTAGACTACATTTCCCAGCATACCCGAGCTTATTCATCTTCATACAGTTTCCAAATGGGCTCCCACTGGAACCCTTCTGTTCCTTGCCCAGGTACGCCATCAATCTGTTTGTGGAGTGCCAAATATGAGTTTTGGAGCTATGTTGTGAACTGTTTTATAAATGTTTTCAGAATGTTTTTGAAAATGTGGCTTTCTGTTTGGCTTGGTCCTCTACTCACCTAGCTTGCCAAGAGCTATAATAGTTAACCTTCTCACCCACGTGGGGGGAGGGAGGGACTCATTCAGATGTGGCTGATGGTGCGTAATGCCCCCCTCCCCCAAACCATTCACAGTCTGGAAGCAGCAAACCCCTAACCCAGTCCAGATTTTCTCCCCCTTCCCCTGGCCATCTTTTCTTCTGCCCCCTGTCTGCAACACTGCAAGCCCCTGTAGATAGACACAGATTTAAAGCGTAAATGAATTTAGCATAACCAAGAAAAAGACCAAAGCACTCCTAGGTGTTGTTGTCAGCAATGTATTCTGCCAGACAATCGTACACAAGGGCTGCCTGACCAGCCTCTCCCTGAGGATACCTCCTTGGTCCCTGTGCTGCTGCTGCTGCCCGGACATGTCTCTGTTGTCTGGACCACTGCCTGTCACACTTCCCACAACTCCAGGCAGGGCCAGTAGCCAGGCTGTCTGCCCCTCTCCCTCTCGCCCTCCCACCATGCAGCTCGCCATTAATCCATTTCATGTCAAAGGATTACTCAAGGGACCTTGGGAGTATATTGTGATTTGGTGTTTTATCTTACTGTATTGTGTTTGCTGGCAGTGGCTGTACTGGAAAAAAATGTATTCACCAGTTGATTATCAATGGTATGGTTGAGTAAAAAAAGTCTATAGTGTTTTAGCTTTATTGTGATTTCTCAATCAAATTGATCACAATTCTATTTATTGTGAAAAAAAATAAAGATAAGGAACCAAAAATCCTGATTTGTACTTGCTCTTGCTTGATTTCAGGGCATGGACCAGGGAGTTGGGGAGCAGTTTGCAGCTGGCCGGGGGCAGGAGTGCAGTAGCTTCACAGGCTGGACACCAAGCTGGTCAGGGCCTGTGTTTTAGATTAGTTGGCCTTTCTTCCAGGCAACTCAGTAATCTGTCTGGGGATAGCCATCTGCTGCATAACACTTCTGCCCTCTCTATTGGGAGCAGAGTGCTTTTTTAAATCCTGGCCTTGGCTAATTAGCAGCTCCTTGCTTAACTGATACCCATCAGATAAGGACATGCTAATGCCTGGTGTAGAAGGAATTTCTTGCATTTGGATGAAAAGAAGTTCTCCCACAATGGTGCTTTCTTTGAATACACTTGATTCTGCAGAGGCCTTGAGGTAACTGAAGAGATTACCCTGGGCTGCCTTGGGAGTGCTACTCCTCATTTCCCTCTCACCTTTTCTCTGTCCTCTCTGAGAGGACAGATGTGGCAAGGGAGGACAAAGCAATCCTAAACAAAACCTGATGAATTCTCTCCAAGTGGGGTGTGGGTTGCAGCTGACTGGAGGGGGAGGAGGGAGGTGGTCTCCAAATCCAACTCCAAAAGCTGCTGCATGCAGGATTTTGTAAAGAAAACATTGCATTGCAAAAAAAAAAAACCAATCATTTTTGCATTGCACCTCCCATAACAGTACAGCCTACAAAGAAAAAACCCAGAAAAAAAAGAAGCTATTTTGGAGCTGTGGCATCAGGCAGTAACCCCAACCTCCTATGCCCCTCAGTGACTGTGCATGTGAAATGCATTATAATGCATTAAAGACTTACTAAATTCTTTAAAGACTTGCTAAAGGCTAAAGGCCCTGGGAGGTCCATGCACGGAGAAGTTTTGCAGATTGCCTGCTTACTGCTGGGGGTGGGTGATGTTGTTTAGTTTTTTTTCCTTACAAGACATGCTGGTTGCACCACACCACTTAAGCATTCAACTGACCTCCTTCCAATAACAGTCCACCCTGCAACTCTTTGCAACTCTTTCCAGTAATGCCATGACTCCATAAATGCCCCCAAGCAGAACATCCCCACCACACTGCTGCAGGCATGGTCTCTGAAAACCAACCCAACCATCCACCCACCCCAAAGAAAACATGGCACATATATAGAGAAAAAAATAAAACATTTTACTGAAAATGCTGCAGCTTTAACAATAACTATATACAACTTAACAGTATAAAATATATACAAAATGTAAAAAAAATAAAAAAACCTGAAGATATTTTCACTCTACTCCTCTTTACTATCTTCACTCTACTCTCCTTGTCACTGGGCTTTGGGCTGGTTGCCGCCCCCAGTGAGTTCCACCTGCAAAAGTTTTCTGTGAGGAGGGAGAAAACGGCAGAAGAGGAAGAGGGAGAGCATTTTGGCAAAAAAACAGACTTCCCCGTTCCCCACCCCCCCCAAGGTTGGTGGGACATATTACTTAAATATTACCTGGGATGCTGCATATCCTGGGTGTTGGGACTGGCAGGCAGCGTCCTGCCTCTGGACTTTTGGTCATGGTTCTGAAATGGAATGTGATGAAGTTCAGAAGGTTTGCAATACTGAAGGAAGTCATGTAACCACTTGCTCCAAAGTTTCAAACTATTTGCAAAAAACTTGCCATTATGGTGATGCTGCAGGTGTCATCAGGAGCTATGTTCACTGCAGTGGCAGCACACGATGGGGAGTGTGGGGGTCATAAGTGGAGGGTACATGCAGGGGCGGGAGGATAGGAGGGTACATGGATGGGGGAGGAGGACATACACTATAGGGGGGGCAGAAGAATTAAGAGGGAGTAGAAAATTAAGGGATTATTTGTCTCCCCTATTTTAAAATAGTAATTAGTCTGAATGGACCCGTCTCAACCTGAACTGCATGCTGTGAGGGAGGAGGGAAGAATGAGGAGTGAGGGAGGGCACAAAAGAACACACAGCAGCACCTACTGGCTAAAGGCTGGAACACAACGCTGCCTTGTGGTGAAGGGAATGAATTAGCGGTCTTTAGAGTCTCTGTCTGTTTGCTTGAACAAATCTACAGTTGGAGTGGCGTAACTGGAGAGCACCGCAAATTCACACATCTCCGAATAGTGTTAGTTTAAGGCGCTAACTGGACTTCAGAGCGGCGGGAAATCCTGGGTCATGCAAATGCAGTTGCGTCAACGTAAATGGGAAATATTGTTTCATCTACACATGCCCACAGCCTTTAATTACATTTTATTGCTTTTTTTTCACAGAACCCTGCTACATTTAGTGCATAGAACAGACAGTGTCCACTTAGTGAACAGCTATTTGGTATCTTTTTTTCTTTTCATTGTACAGCTTATGGCCCTATGCCTTATATGTTGAATACATTCAAATGAGGAGCATAAAATAAGTGACCTCTCTGAAAACTCTGCTTGGTCTTGCTAATCATTTCCTTATTCCCAGCACAGCATCCATTTTCTGTAACAAATTAAACAGGGATTCCACAGGTAAGAATCTCCTTAACTGAAAGTCTGCATCTTATCCTCATATTGAATGAAGCAGAGTTTCAAGGGAAAAAGAATGCGTTGAGATCACCTAATAAAGGACTGCAGTGTGGCCGGTATTTTTCAACAAAAATATTCAGTCCAAAAATGCCAAACCATCAAAACTGAAATGTTTTGCTTGGCTGGACTAGTTTTGATTAAATGTTTGATAAAAAAGGTGTCACCGCTTCTGTATGGAATTTCTGGTCAATAAACCTGTGACTAGGGCACTCACCTGGGATGTGGATGAATCTGGGAGACGAGTAGTTGACCTGGGTCTCCCATATATCAGGTGAGGAGTACTCTTAGCACCAAGCTCTTGATTAGTTTTTGGATTAATCTAGTTTTTTTAAAAAAACAGCAACCAAATACTTCAAAAGCTTTAAATTGCATCCTACAAAAATATTTTAGGTAAGCCTTCTGGGATAGAAAAAACGTTACCTATCCAGTTCTAGATGTTATCATCATTTATATGTATGGGGTGTCAAGTCAAGATTAAACAAATAATATTGTTCTCAATAATTAATATTCTTGTATTCTACTTTATGGGTAATTTTCTAGGTTTTTATTTTAAATAGCAAATCAGGGCAGGGGGGAAAATCATCCTGTGGCATTTTATTGTCCTCTGTATTAATAGGTTTATAATCTTCAGATCTACTGCACAAGCTTCTGCCACTTAGGCTAATGGAATAATAGGCAGCAATAGTAGGATATATCCTGTGTGGGCGAGCATTAGAAGGGTAAGATGCTCTTTTGGTAGTTTTCACAGAAGAGGGATGCTAAATCTCAGGGTTTATAGTCTCAATGGGGAACATGAGCACAGACTCTTTTGCCTATTTGGGAGAAGTTTTCCCCATCCAACCTCCCATTTCTGGTTTTATTTTCATTACGACTTGCCTCCAGCCCTAGTCCCATATTTTTACTTCTAGCTCCCTTGTCCTGATCTCCTTGTCCCCAACTTTCACCACAGGTACCTCCTTCACGTTTCAGTCAAGCTAATTTCTCCTACATCTGCCTAAACCCTGCATGGAGAAAAAAAAGAGAGAAATGAAGAATCACATAATTGAAAAGATAGACTGTCTTCTTTATCTTAATTTCTCCCTGACATTTGTCGCTTTCAGCCAAATTTTCAAGTTACTCCAAATCATGGAAGTGCTAGAGCTTTCCAAAAGAAAAGATCACAAGAATATTTTACCATGGAAAAATAATGCATTTTTTTCCTTGGCTGTGTCCTCAGAAAACATCTGAATGGTATTTGCCTAAACCAGTGGTATTCAACCTGTGGTTAGAGGACCTCTGGGGTCTGCAGATTATGTCTAAGGGGTCCACAGAAGATAAATATGATCAATCACAAGTACAATTCAAAGAGGTCCACACCTCCTTTCAAAACTTCCAAAGGGTCCTGCACTTCCATTCAACATTTTTTAGGGATCCAGAAATGAAAATGAAAACCACTGGCCTAAATAGTACCCACCTTCCCCCCCTCCCCCCGCAAAAAAAACTTAAAACAAAACAACCCACAACCAAACAAAAAACCCAGACTGAGCCACATACCCACTGTGGACAATTTTAGTCCAATGAATAAACATTTGGTGAAGTTCTAAACCAATGAAAACCTGAAAACAGATCTTTGAATAGAAAGTGTAAGGTAGCATTACATAAAGGCGGGGCTACTAGTTTGCTAGATATTTTTTGTCATTAGAATTCTCTCTTTCAGGCTTTGCAGTAAGAAATCAATATATAATTTCCCTATATAAACTGTTCAGCATCATATAAAGCCAATTATAGAAAATATCTTCTTTAATAAGAACAAAAAGTCTTCCACTTCCACCCAGTTACTTGACAGGCACATCATGAACATACACATCAAAGGAACATTGACTGTAGTCACAAGGGGCCTGACAATGGTCCTTGGTAGAGGAAGATGAGCTTGCAGGAAGTTACGTTGTCTGGCTGAATGGTAACCAAGGTTAATTTATGTTGAAGGTCACTGGGGTAGCAAATGAAGGGTAAGCTTAAAATCAATGAAGAAAAATAATTAATAACTTGAGTGCTCTTCCAGAGATCAAATCATGAAATATTCATTTTTATTTAGTTCTAAAGAGCAAAGCATCTTCCTGTCATTCTGGAGGTTTTACTTCAAAAGGATCTGATTTGGGGAAGCAACCAAATGCATGGATGTTTATCTGAAGCCTACTTGAATTGATTTAGTATGAAAATAGCACTGCAAATTTCATTTGAACAGGTTTTCTTGCAGTGAAAATCCTTGTTTCCTTGCCACAAAAGTACACTTGTGACATTTCATTGAGGGTAACATCAACAGTAGCACTAAATACTTATATTATGGTGGTGTCCAAAGGCTGCAACTAGATTTGGGATCCTGTAGTGTTGGCTCCTTTATGTACAATCTAGATACCAGCACCCCAAAGTTAAGATATGAAAATATAGCGTAGGAATTAGTGACTACATCTTTCTAGTTACATGTACTGCCATTATTTCTGGTTTTAAGTTGGAAGTAAATGTAGAGAAGAAGGAGAGAGGGGAAGATAATAATTTCAACCCATCATCTCTATGGCTATGATCATCAGGATGGGTTTTATAGGTAGTACATTAGAGGTGAGCCTTAAAAAGCAATTTTATGGAGGGTGCAGTAGTGGCTGCACATTATACTGAGGAGTTGTCCTGATGCCTCAGAGTTTGCGTATGAGAGAGTACAACTGTGATTAAGGGAACAGTTCAATGCTGTCAATAAATATTGCAAACATGGATAAATTAAAAATGAACATTAGGATGGGTTACTTGGTCAGCTATGGTAGAGTACAGCTAAGTTATGAATGGGTTTCTAGATTAAGAGCACAAACTGGAATGGAAGGAGGTTAGAACTGAGCTAGCAAATGAGTTGCTATTCCACACTGTCAAGACAATTGAAATATTAGACTGAAGACTCACTGCATTTTACCTGTAATGGGCAATAACATTGTTTCAAGTCATTGGTGCTGATGATTGCCAGTTGAAGCTTCAGCTCGTCATATATTAACTGTGGATTAGTAAGAGATTCTTACAGAACTTGGAATTAAGTATAAAACCTTTGCTGCATTTGAGTTTTCAAAAAGATGGTTATATAAAATGGATGCATCTACATGAGACACTTTACTGTACAGTAAAGCAGTTTACCACACAGTAAGCATGTGCACATGTAAACATGTTTTACCTTTGCATGTGCACATGCTTACTGTGCAGCAAACTGCTCTATTCATGAGTAAATTTGATACCTGCAAATGCAAGTAGCAAATTTAATCATGAGTAGTTACTGTGCAATAATGCATGTGTAGATGCTGACTAGGAGCAAATTTGCTCCCAGTCAGCCCTACCACTAGAGGGCCAGCCTCACTGTAGCCACAGGGCCCCCATGCTGGGAGCCCCCTGGGCTGGGAGCCTCTCCCCTCGGCATGGCCCAGGGCTGGACTGGCTCTGTCAGTCCCAGCCCTAGGCCCTTAAAAGCCTGCAGGCACTGTGGAGCTCTGGGGCACATACAGGCAGCCCGTGGTCACACATGACCACAGCATCCTCCTGCACAGGCCAGGCCGGATCAGCCAGCCTGCCTGCAGCCCAGGTGTGCTCCCTGCACCACAGTGCTGCGTGGCTGCCAGGACCACACCATCCAGCCCCTCTGGGTGCTGCAGGCACCTGCTAGACCTGCCAGCACCCAGGCCCAGCTGCAATCAGCTCCTGGCCATCTCTATCAGGCTGCAGATGGCCTCTAGCAGCCTGCCCAGACCCTGCAGCTACTACCTGGCACTGCTTTTCCTTGTGGCTTCCAGTCCTCCACCATGCCCCTGCATTGGGCACTACAGGCAACTGCCCAGGCCCAGCAACACTGAGACAGCCACACAGAGGCCCAGACAGTCATCATGGGAGCCACACTGGCATCCTCACTAGTGTCATATGCTGTCTCAGGACTTCAGTTGGTTGCTGGTGCAGTCTGGGGACCTTGTGGCACTGTGGGGTGAGGCTGAGGTGCTGTTCACATGGGGTGGGTGCTCTTGCACACATGTTTGAGGGGCTGCCAGGCTGTATGTGGGAGCATGGTCATGACCAGTCATTGTGCCAGTGTTGCATAACTTGAACCTTGAAGGCACAGTGGGTCACCGTGACTGACCACAACTGTCAGTCAAAGACTGCCTACAAGTCCATGCCCTTAATGTTACAACTGGATGCCATCCTTATGCCCCGGGACCCTGGCTGTGCTGTGTACTGCAGCCTGAGCCTCTGGTATAGCCTGGCACCTGTGGTGACATGTCACTGGGGGGGGAGGGTGCTTCAGCCTGTCAGCAGCCAGTTTCACAGTACGCCCTTCTCCCAGCATCATCCATCAGCTCTGAGAGCCCAGGCCAGCACTTATACTTCCAGGTCCACAGCTTCAGCCCCAGCTATGAGGCCAGGCCAGCCATGTCATTGCCAGCCACCAGCAGCACCATCTCCTCCCTCAAGGGGGATCCTGCCTGGGGAGCCACACACTGTGCCCCTCCAACCCAGGACACCACCAGGAGCCACATGCTATTGCCACCAGCTGGGACTAACTTGAATATGCCAGCCCTGCCCATTTGGTAAGCCCCCCACTGGGGGGAGGGCCCTCACTGGCCCAGTACAGCCCCTGGGCCTGGGCCTGGCCCTGCCCTGGCCCTGCCCAGGACCCCAGCCCCTGCCCCCCCTTCCCGCTTAGTCCAGCCATGCTCTCCTGGCCCTCATGTTCCCCCTCACAGCATGAATGGAGGTGGGTGACAGTGCAAAACTTTACTGAGAAGCCTGTGCCCCTGCAGCTAGGTGAGCCACTGGGGCCAGCACCATGGCCAGCAGGAGTCCAGGGTGCTGGCCATTGCTGCCAGGGGCAGAGGCCAGAGCAGCCATAGAATAGGGAGGCAGAGGCTGTGGTGGAAGAGCCACTGTGTGTTGTTTCCAGGCTCTGCATGCTGCTCCCAGCCAGAAAAAATGGCTGGCTAGGGAGCAGGGATGCTTTTTGTAAAAGGCTGCTGGTCACAGGCAGCTGTGGCCGGAGCCTCCAGTTCACCGTGGTGCTGGTAGGGAGCCATTGCAGGGTTGTAGGAAGCAGGAGCAGTTTGCTGCTCGGGGCAGCAAATCTGCTTCCACTTCCCTGCACATGCAGATGCCTGTCTGGGAGTGTTTACTTTCTAGTAGTTTACTCAAGAGTAAACTCCTGCCAGATCAAATGCATGTATACATGCACTCAATAAGAACCAAGGCAAATCAGAACATCATTCAGTCGTTGTGTAAGAAAGAAGATGGATTCTAGTGGTCAGTAAAGCATACAGATTCAAGTAGGCTGCTACCAAAAAGGATGTCCACAACTTTATCTAACTTCACAGTGCCTGTGGTAGAAATTGACACCAGTCAGCAGCCTGTCCAGAAAAGAATTAGGATAGCAGCAGTAGCCAGAGATAGCAAAATCAGCTGGACTGATAGGAATATTAAGGCACTATTTAGTTGCCTGTCACCTGCTGTACTTCTTGGCTTCATGTGGGGCAGGAGATTATCATAGAGCTGCCATTTTTCAACCAAGAATAAATCTGGATGGTGGTCTGGTGGGAAAGCACCATGGGCTGGTAACATCACTCCTAAGTTGCTGAAGAGAGTACTGTTATGCCATGGTTGCAGATTCTTCCAGATGAACTGGTTTCCCAGTATCATCCCCAATGACTGAAATAAGGGTGTGATTTTGCCTCTGTTTATCTTAGATCATTGAGGCACTTTGTGACATTGGGTGATATAGCTAGTGTTATCTTTGACCTCTTCATTCCACTGATGTTCAACTTTTCAGAGAAGATGGCTAAAAATTAATAAGCCATCTGTTCATGTGTAATTCTTTGCATCAAATAAGATTACAAGATGAAAAGGTGACTTAGTATTTCTGTAAATATGGTGTAATATAGTGTAAAGATGAGTTTAAAGGAGTTAAAACATGAAATAGCGATGGCTTAGATGAGGATTTTAGCTGTTGGTTGGATAAAGAAAATCCAGATCTCGAAGTTTTATAAAAGAATTAGCAAGATATAGAAACAGCTTGAATATAGGTTAAGTGAGAGAACTAAGTCAGTGATAACGACAAATTCAAGGTCATGATTGACTGGAGAGATTATGGTTGGGTTGATAGTGATAGAGAAATGGGGAAATATGTTACACAGTAGACACATGCACCCTAAAATGGTTCTGAGAACACTGATTCTTCTAACGAATGATTACATAATAACACCAGCTAGATAGTTACAGTTTCCTGGATAGGTGTAATGAATCTCATTCTCAAGCTAGTTCCCTAAGGACTACAATTTTCATGAAGCCCTCTGTGGAGGAAGGACTGCCAGAGGCAGCACTAGAGAAGGAAGAGGACATGGACTCCCAGAAAGGTGGAAGCTGGAAGCTTGTAATCTCTGGCATCTAACAAAAGTCTTCATCTCCACTAGCAGCAGTTTGCCTGGAGAATAGATATGGAGCCCTAGCAACAGAGGAGGAGGAACATGGCCCCATTGGTGAAGGAGGCCAGGCCAGGCATCCCCAAAGTTGGGAGGATCAAGACTAATGCCATCAAGAGGAAGCAACAGGTGGTGGTGGCTGGAGACTTTCTTCAGGGGACAGAGGCATTCATCTGCTAGCTTGACCTGTTGTCTCAGGAAATCTGCTGCTTGCCCAGAGCCCAGTTCCGAGATGTCATAGAAGGGTTACTGCAACTTATTTGGCCCTCTGATTACTACTCCATGCTAATTATCCATGTGGGAATCAGTGATACTGCTAGGATGACCCTTAGCAGATCAAAAGTGACTACAGGGATCTGGCTGCAAATCAGAACATCATTAAGTCATTGTGTAAGAAAGAAGATGGATTCTGGTGGTCAGTAAAGCATACAAATTCAAGTAGGCTGCTACTTGAAGGGGAGTGGGGCAGGGGTTCAGGTGTGTTCTCTGTGATCCGTCTGGTCAAGAGCAGTGGCCTGGGTGGGAACGGATGCATCTTGCAGATCAATGCACGGCTGTGCAAATGGTGTCACCAACAGGGCTTTGGCTTCTTTGACCATGGGATGTTGTTCCAAGAAGAAGGATTGGTAGGAAGAGATAGGATCCACCTGATGAGGACAGGGAAGAGCATCTTTGCAGACAGACAATTGGGAGAGGTCCCAGATGATTGGAAAAGGGTAAATATAGTGCCAATCTTTAAGAAAGGGAGGGATGAGAATCTGGGGAACTGTAGACTGGTCAGCCTCACCTCAGTCACTGGAAGAAGCAGGGAGCAGGTCTTTAAGGAATCCATTTCTAAGCACTTGGAAAAGAAGAAGATGATTAGGAACAGTCAAAATGGATTTACCAAGGGCAAGTAATGCCAGACCAACCTGATTGCCTTCTCTGATGAAATGACTAGCTCTGTGGATGTAGGAAGAACAGTAGAACAGTGGATGGCATATACCTACACTTAAGCAAGGCTTTTGATACTGCCCCTTACAACAACCGTCAGCAAGTTTTCAGTTGATAGAAAGATGTGGGGGATAGTAGGTACGCTGGAGGGTAGGGCTAAGGTTCAGAGAGACCTTGACAAAGAAATCTCATGAGATTCAATAAGGACAAGTGCTAAGTTCTGCACTTAGGATGGAACAATCCCATACACAAGTACAGGCTAAGCAGCAGCTGCACAGAATAGGAGCTGGGATTTATAGAGGACAATAAGCTGAGCATGACCCAACAGTATGGCCCTGTGAAGAAGGCTAATGGCATAGTAGGCTGTATTAGTTGGAGTACTGAGGTCACATCTGGAGTATTGGGTGCCCGTACATACCACAGGGTTTAATACTCATTAAATTAAATAGATTTATAAAATTTAAACGTGTTTATTTTGGAGTGTCACATCAGTGTTTGCATGCACTAGGTTTTCAAACAGATTAAGCTTTGGAGCATTGCATCAATGTTTGAACATACTTAGTTTTTGAATGAATTAAGCCCAGCATCTGACTGGTGCTGCAGGAGAGTTGGACAGTACAATGCTGCCCCCCTCACCCCAGCCCAGGGTCCCCCCTCCAGTGCCTTGCTTCACAGCTGTGGGAGCACGGAGCCGGGAAAGGACACAAGAAAAAAAAAGTGGAAGCAATTCAAAAGTGGAAACGATAGGAAGGGGTGAACTACAAAAAAAGAGCCACAACGCCATCTGGTGGAGAAAGAGGCTCATTACATATCTTTGAGTGCCTTTGTCTTTGCATGCAATGAATCCATGGACAGAACGCTTTAATTTGTGGTGAGTCAAAGTAAACTATGTTCAAGCAGTTTTACTTTAATGCACCAGAAAGACTTTCAAGGTGTCCAGAAAACTCACTCATGCAAACAGTCATGCCACTGCAGCGCACGAAAGGGCAAAAAACATATCATGTACAAAGGCCCGTTGTGTCCAGTTTTGGGCCCCTCACTACAGAAAGGATGGAGATAAATTGGAAAGAGTCCAGCAGAGGGTAATGAAAATGGTTAGGAGACCGGGGCACATGACTTAAGAGGAGGGGCTGAGGGAACTGGGCTTATTTAGGGTGGAGAAGAGAAGACTGATCGGGAATTTAATAGCAGCCTGAAGGGTGGTTCCAAAGAGGCTAGACTGTTCTCAGTGATGGGAGATAACAGAACAAGGAACAGTGGTCTCAAGTTGCAGCAAGGGAAGTTTAGGTTAGATATAAGAAACAATGGTCTCACTAGGAAGATAATAAAGCCCTGGTATAGGTAACCCAGAGCAGTTGTGGACTCTCCATCCTTGGAGCTTTTTAAGACGCAGCTAGTGATCTAGTTGGGGATGGTCCTGCTTTGAGCAGGGAGTTGGACTAGATGACCTCCTAGGGTCTCTTCCAACCCTAATTTTGCAGGGTTCTATATAAAATTTTGCAGACATTTTTTAGAAAACAAAATACTTTGAAGTTGTATTAATTACTACTAACACATAAAGTTTGTTGGCTATGACCAAGTTGTGCATGATTCAACTCAAGAGTGAAGAGAAACTCTTCTGATCCTATGCTTGGGTCACAGTAAGATATAACTTTGAGCCATTTGAAAACTGTTTTTATTTCCACAGGCAAAATGCCAATATGCCATCTAGGAATCTCAGCAGAGATCTGTGGGCATATCTCCTTTTTCGTCATATCTTGTATGCCGACTAAAGTGGAGATAAATTGTGAAAGTCTCTACACGGGTTCTTTTCTTGTGGAGGAACTCCAAGGCTTAGCACAAAGCAGACACAGCAAACAACTGGATTGGGATGTGGACAAACTAATATTTTCTTCTCCGTGTTCTATTGTATATGGTCTGTGTAGGTCAGGGTTAGGGCTAGGGCTAGAGGATGAGGGGATCGAATGTCCTTGGGGTGAGCCTAGTTCATTATAGATGCCTGTATTTTTTATGATGAAACTCTTTTCTTTGAAAGCACTTGCCTGTTATCATTTTGTTTTACTTCTTATACCAGCCTGCAAAATCTGGTACCACCCTAAAGAAAATACATGTTGAAAGCTGATAGAACATAATAGCATTTAGAAAAGATTGAGACCATTGGAATAATTTTTTTGCCATTAAAGGCAGCACTTTCTCAGTCTGCTACACTTACTGTTTAAGACTAGTATATATATTTTTTCTAAATTAATATTTATGAACCCTTTGGCACTGAAGGATCCACTGTGGCCCATTGCCTGAAATGTGAGGGTTGTGAGAGAATCGTAGTTTCTTGTACTGAATGAGTTATGTCAGGGAAGAACTCTAGATACTTTAATATATTTCCAAGGAGACTTTGACAGGAAAAAGCAGCATTAACATGTAAGTTTAGAATCAGTTACATAGCTTTGCAGATGAGAACCAAAGAAAAAGAGATTCCTTTGGGGACTTGTTACAAAGGTACGCTATGAAATTATTCCTCAGCCTTGATTTTTTTCAAGTGTATGTATGTACATATAGCATAAATCATGTTTTTGTACGTGTATATCTTTGGCGAGATACTATACAATTATAAAATGTATGTGCTTTTTCAGTTCTGCAAAAGATGTTGGTAATACTTCATGCAGTATCAAGTCAGTTGTGAATGGTAAAACATATTTTTAAACCGAGCTAATAACATGCTATGTGAAAAACTTGATTTTCAAATCCTTCCTCTGTAGTTTTGATTCAAAACATCTGTAAATTAGGACTTGATGGCCCATTTGCTTTGGTCAAGGAAAAATATAACTCATGTTTAAACACAGTTTCACTTTCCCATATAAATTATAGATCAGGCCCCCTCCAGACAGCATATTTGTAACTTGCTTAATGTGTCAATTGTGTAATAAATTGTAACATGTCACACAGTCAAGCACTTTATCATGCAATAAAAATGATGAACCAACTTCAAAGATGTTTCTTGTGAAATGTTGAACATCTTTGTGGTTGGCTTATTGCACTTTAATTTGAACATGTTATGTGTCAGCTTAATAGGGGGGTGAGGTGGTGTGGGCGCTAAGACATGTAGTTGACAGCTCAGAGGTTGCAAGTCAAGGCCATAGCAAAAATGCTCACAGCACAGCCTGTCAGATTCCAAATGAAATCTGTGAATTCTGCTAAATACCTTGTCACAAGGACACAGGAAAAGAAAGCTTAAAGGGGCACAGGGAACCTGGATTCTGGAGTTGGTGCTGGGTTGCCCCTGTGCATTTAAACTTGCTAGCAATGTCAGAAGCCCTGCATCATAGACCAATTTCCTGCTGCTGGGCTGCGTGCAAGCCTATTTAAATTTCCTAGTATAGGGAGTCCAGCACTGAGGACTCAGTCCCAATTCAGGGCTCCCTGGACTCCAGCAAGTTTAAATGCTGCGTTGGCAGCCTGACACTGGGGACTGGCTCCCTGCTGCTGGGCTGAAGGTGAGTCCTTTAAAGGTCTGGGTACATGGTGATCCCAGGACCAGGAGTAGCCTCCTGGTCCTGGGCTGCATATGTGCCCTTTACATGTCTGGATAGGAGAGTACCCCAGAATTGGGGAGTAGTGCCCTGATCCAGGACCCCCATGCAATAACATGCATGGGATGGGATGTGAGAAATTTTATTTCAGATCTCAAAAATTCTGCATCCTGTCATGCCAGACCTTGAACATTTGGCATAGCAGGAATTGTGATTTTGGGGATTAGGTATAAAGTTCCTCAGTACCCATCCTGCAGTTAAATTAATGCCTGGAGAGGGCTCAGTTCAGCTAAACTACAGATTCTGCAAAGTTTAGGTTAAAATGACCTTTGCAAAACATTTTATAATTGGATTTTTTCATTCTCCACAAAGTGGAAAGATTGGATAGTACTTTTAAAGTGGCACTGGCAATGGTGTTTTATTTTAAAGCTGTTCTCAGGCTGTAGCATGTCGGTTTTCAAGCTGTCTGACTAGACTGATACGTTAAATTAATTTTTTCTCTGACATAACCATAGGTTTTTCTCTGTTTAACGTTAGGTGTCATGTTTTTGAGGTAATGCTTAATTATGCCATTATGCCAATAGTGATTATGCCATTATGCCAATAGTGATTGCTCTCTGTTTTTTCCCCCTGTTTATATTAACCAAGGAAACTCATAATTTAATATCAGCTTCAAATGCTTGTTTTGGGTAAAAAGTCATCTTCACGAACTACTCCATCTTCTCTCTCTTCTTCTTTGCTTTCACTTCCTTAGCAGTCTGTAACCCTAGCGTCATCTTTGACTTTGTTTTCACCGCCTCCTTCTCATGCATCTCACATCCCCAAATGAGATGCCTCCACAATGTTGCTTTCACTTAATTTCTATTGATATTTATTTCTAACACGTCTTTGTCTCCCCTGACCTGTCCTCTGATACTCTGAGGCTCAGTTTTGCAGAGTCCATCATATGCATAACATGGCTCTCTGTTGCTTTATGTATTTTAATAACACTATTGCAGTTACCTGAGAGCTGTTGCTAACTGGGCAGATTTTAGCAGTGGGTGGAGGAAGAGGGCAAACATAGAAACTGCAATGCCTGCCTCAGTTTTGAAAGAATCTATTTAGCTTAAGACTTTAGCATTCTTAGAGGGCTACTATAGGTTTTTGAAGACTTAGCATGGGATTCATAGATTCATACAGTCGGAAGGGACCTCAGTGGGCCATCTAGTCCAAACCCCTGCCCTTGGCAGGCAAGAAAAGAGTCACCAATCCTGGACAGTCTCCTCTTGAAGACCCCTAAGGGTGGGGTGAGCACCACCTTCCTTGGGAGCCCATTCCAGATTCTGGCAACCCTGACCGTGAAGAACTTTCTCCTAATGTCCAGTCTAAACCTTCTCTCTAGTAGCTTATGGCCATTGTTCCTTGTCATTCCAGGAACAATGTGGACAACCTAGAGAGGGTCCAAAGAAGGGCCACTCACCTGATTAGAGGCCTGAAGGAAGGCCTTACAAGGAAATGATTAGAATTCGCCTGAAATTCTGTCTTAACGAGAAGCCTATTCTAGCCTTGAAAGACTGATTTTAGCCTGAAGCTTAATTGAAGGCTACCCGAACTTAAAGAGGCTTTGTTTAACCTTCTCAGAGTCTTGTTCCTACTCCTCCAGCTTTTACAGCAGAGAACTATTTTGCTATAAAGTTGATCAAGAATTTTTGGTAATTTCAATTAACAGTAGTGTATTTTTTCCTATGTTTTTGATGATTGTAAATCCTTTTCTGCCTCTTTTTTCCTTTATCATATCTGAGTCTACAACTCAGATGCATCTCAGACAATTGAGTGATATTGTGTTACTCTGCTACCTCCCCATTCATTTGAATGTCCAATTCAAAGCTCCCCTTTCTAAAATCATAGAATAGTAACACTGGAAGGGACCTGTAAGATCATCAAGTCCGGACCCTTGTTATGGGCAGGAGGTAGTTGGTCTAAAGTGAGTTCAGTGAGGTGCTTGTCCAGCCTCCTCTTGAACAACTCCAGGGTTGGCAACTGTACCAACACCTCTGCTGGGAGTGTGTTCCAGATTCTAGATACCCTTATGGAAAAGAAGATTTTTTTTCTTATGACCAGCCTAAATTTTTCCTCAACTGGCTTGTGCCCATTGGACCTTGTCCTTCCAAGAGGTGCCTTTCTGAAGAGTCGCTCCTCTGGATCTTGGTGTTTGCCCCGATGTACTTGTAGGTGGCTATCAAATCACCTATCAGTCTTCTCTTATGCAGACTGAACAAGCCCAGTTCCTGGAGTTTCTCCTCATAGGGTCTATCCTTAGGGTGGCCATGATAGAGGACATTCTGGTTCTCTGCTACGTGGTCCTCTGTCCTCTATTGATACAAAACAGGACACCTTTATGTCCTCTATTCTTCTCTTCAAGAGAAAAATAGAGGACATAAAGGTGTCCAGTTTCATATCAATAGAGAACAGAGGACAACCAGCCTGTCCTCTGTGATGGCCACCCTACCTATCCTCCAGGCCCCTAATAATATGGGTGGCCCTTCTATGTACCCTTTTGAGCCTATCTACATCCTTCTTGAAGAGCTGGACACAGTACTCCAGCTGTGGTCTGACCAATGCCAAATAGAGGAGGAGGAGCACCTCTCTGGATCTATTGGCAATGCATTAGCTGATGCACACCAGAGTTCTATTTGCCCTGCTGGCAACTTCATTGCACTGTTGGCTCATATTCATCCTCTGGTTGATTGCCACCCCCAGGTCCCTTTCAGATGCAGCATCAGCTAGGGGACCACCACTCGTCGAATAGTTATGATGAGGGTTCTTCCCACCCAGACGAAAGACCTGGCACTTGTCCCTATTGAACCTCATCTGATTATGTTGAGCCCATAGGACCAGTCTGTCAAGCATGGGCAGCTGGTGCCACCTTAGCCAGGGGGGCATATGCCCCCCCTGTGACCAGTCCTGCTGACTGGGAGGGTATTCCCACAGCCAATCTCAGTGCTCAGGGTGGGGGTAGGGGAAATGGCTTCTGGGAGTGGCTGTGGCCACTTCTGGGAGTGGCTGCAGTGATTGGCTGGTGCTTGCAGGTGGGGTATTGGTGCTCCCACCTGCCCCCTCACCTATCACCTAAGCGGTGAGCGCGGCCAGTCAGGGGGTGCAATGGCACTCTCAGGGGGTGCAGGTACTCCCCTGTGCACCCCCTATGTGTTGCCACTGATGTCAAGGTCATTCTGGGTCCTTACTCTGTCCTCAGATATACCCACATTTCCCCACAGCTTGGAGTTGTCCACAAACTTAATCATTGTGTTTTCCACTCCATCATCCAAGCCATTGATAAAGATTTTAAAGAGTATGGGCCTAAGCACAGATTCCTGGGGTACACCACTTGAGATGGCCCTCCAGGATAAGGGCAGGGTGGTTCCTCTTCCCTTTCTTAAAGAAGGGTACCACATTAGCCCTATTCCAGGCATTCAGGACCACTCCGGAGTTCCATGACTCTTCGAACAGCCTTGCGAGAGGCACCGCTATGAGGTCGGCCAGTTCTTTCAGGACTCTCGGGTACAGATCATCTGGCCCAGCAGACTTGAAACCATCCAGATGTTCTAAACTACTTTCACCTGTTCAGGACTGATTGTATGTGGACTGCTGTCTTTCCCATATTTGATGGGCCTCTGGACAGGTGACAAGTTCCCATCTAATTTCAAGAATACTGATGCAAAATAAGCATTTAAGAGTTCTGCCTTTTCACAGGGATCAACTGTGGGCTTCCTCTCTATATTCAGTAGGGGTCCAACAATGGAGCTTCATTTTTTCCTTGCTCCCTATGTACCTATAGAAGGACTTTTTGTTGTCTTTTAATTTGGTTGCCAGCTTGATCTCTATGCATGCCTTGGCTTACCTTGCCTCATACCTGCAGACCCTGGCCATATGAGTGTACTCCTCTCTGGATGCTGCACCATTTTTCCATTGCATGCACGCTTCTTTTTTCTTTTTGAGAAATTCTCCAATGTCCCTGTTGAGCCAAGTGGGTCTCTGGGCCCCTTTCCCTCTTTTTGACCACATGGGAATGTTTTTTTTTGAGCAGTGAGAATTGCCTCCTTAAGGAAGTTCCACCATTCCTGAACTCCCACATCATCCAGTCACTGGTTGTGAAGGGCCTTTCTAACTAGACTCCTGACTTTACCAAACTTAGCCCTTCTGAAGTATAGGATTTCTGTTCTGCTGGCAGAATTCCCAGCCTTTTAGTGGATTATGAATGTGATCAGGTCATGATCACTGTTACCCAGAGTACCTCCAATCTTCAGGTTGCCTACCATCTCTTCCCCTTTGGTCAGCAAGTGGCTTTACTCCTAGTCAGTCCCTCCACAGCCTGTGTCAAGAACAGGTTGTCTATAGCTGCCAAGAAGTTGGTTGACCTGCTGGAGCTGGTGGAATGGGCTTCCCAACAGATGTCAGAGTAGTTGAAGTAAACCATGACTATCAAGTCTTTAAAGTTGGCTGCCTCAGTCAGTTCCCTAGAAAATGCCCAGCCACTCTCCTTTTCTCTACTTGTGTTTGCAAAACAGCTATGTTCTACTCTACCTCAGTAACCTTCATTTTCAGGTAATATTGTAGTGTGAACGTGATGTACATAACAGCAGGAAGGACTAGGGGGCAGTCTGCAGAAATGTGCTGCCTGTTAATTTGGACTACAACTCCCAGAAACCTCTAGGGGTTAGGGAGCAAGGGGAAAAGGAAGAGGAAGCTTGAAGTTGAAGTAAGGGGAAGAGGGAGAGAGTGTGTATGTGGAGCCTGGTTGGCCTTACACAGAAGATTGCACAATGAAGCTGAAGATCTCACTGGCTCAGTTATCCAGGACTGTGAACTGAAACAGTTGGACTTAGACTTGGGGGCAACTGATGGCTGCTATTTGGACACTCTAGGGATTAAAGGCTTATTTTGGGACACCTCCTGTGTGTGTTGGAAGGGTGGTTAAGGTGTTGAATGTCTGCTACCACACTGTTGATGTTTTTTTACCTTTTACCTGTTCCTTCCCTTTGGCCCATTGACTTGTTACCCTAATATGATAACTTTCTATATAAAAGTGGGAAGTCCCCCTTGTTTTTCGTGACAATTTCTGGGGCTGCAGGGTTGGCACAATATTGAAGGCTGCTTCACCACATGACATTGATAGTGGAAGGGTCTTGTTTATTGTGTCTCCCCCTGTCTGGAAAATTTTGGGATACACATGCTTTTGGACATGATAACATATCCCCATCAGTAGACCTGACATACTGTTCTGTTGTTGACTAGGAGCACATCTACATGAGACATTTACTGTGGAGCTCTCTAATTAGCTCCACAGTAAAAGTTTTCATGTTTACACATGCACCCCTATTTGAGCGCAAAAAACAAATCAACTCTGGAACAAATAAACAAAGAAAAGTACTAGCATACTCCAGAGTTTTTTCATAACAGCAATGCACATGTAGATGCTGACTGGCTGGCTGCAGCATGAGGGCTGCGTGTCAGGTAACTCTGAACTGCTGCACCCTCATACTCCAGTCAGCCTTTCTGCAGCACATTGGGACTGCACATTTGAGCTGCTGCCAGCCAGGGCTGCTCCGATCAGGCTCAGTGTTCTGCATATGAATAAACTCTGGATCACTTTACTCCAGAGTTATTTGTTCCTGGGCACATGCTCAAATGGCATGCCCGGGAGCAAAAAGCTACTGAGCAATCAGCTCCAGAGTTTATTTGTGTATATTAATTGCATATGTAGACACACCTTCTGAGTGTCAATAGCCATGGAACATTAGTGCATTTTTAGGCAACCAGGCCACATGTTTCCATTCTAATGTGAGAGAATTCCAGTGAGGTAAATGTAATACAGATAGGCAGAACAGAAGAGAATATTTGTGTCATGAATGTTATATATTTGAATTTTAAGAGCTGTCTGGTGTCCAAGATCTGAACTTGAACTAAACTGTAACAAAACAACTTACAACTTTGTGCATTTTGGTATGAAATTTTGAACATGATTCTGCTATTCCAGCTTGACACAGAGCAAACAGACAACATCTGTTGACACAGAGTGGGCAGTCATATGCAGACTGGCAAAAATCTCTGGAGATCATCGACGTTTCTTGTGCCTACTTTTATGCAGCTTTAAACCCATCCTTGCTTAATACCCATGTCCTATGTCTGATCAATTTGTAACTGGGCATAATGCCATGCTAACAGATTGCCATGAGTGTAAACTGCCAAAAGATCATACATGCACATCAAGTGTGTGGCACTGGAGGGCAGCAATCCCAGATGGAAATATTCAAGCAACTCATCTTAATTATCCCTAATTAAAGGGCTGCACCACTAATCTACTGGTACATTTATAGATTGAATAACTCTCACCAAAAAGGCAGAATGAAGAAGAAAAAGGTACAAAACAGACAACTGAATGGAGTGGGAATTGCACAAAGTGAGAAGAATGTAAATTGTGGCAAGAGAAATTGGAAAGGTAGCATGATAGCATCCAGTGATGTTAATGTTAGGGCCTTGATACATGGTAATTTTGGGTAGCTCCTGGAGATTTCCACCCCTAGATTGTCCTCACATTAACACTTAAAACTAGTTGTAAGCACTTGTCAAGCTGTTCAAAGTTACACCACTCCAGGGCTAGACTATCTCTGATCCGTGTTACCCCACTCATGTTACACTAATGTGTAGCCATTCTAAGCTACACTCTAGTGTAAACACTCTACCCATCCATCCTCCTCTGCTAGCCTGGATTCGGCCCATTGCCCCCTCCTTTCCCAGCACCCCAGATCTCCACTCACTGTCACCTCCCCCCACTTTCCTTATGTGTGGCTGCCTGCACTGTCTGTCCTGGGGGAGCAGGCAAGGAAGGGTTAACCTGCCTGCATGGCCACCGCCACTGGAGCTGCTGCTGCAGTCTGCCAGCAGTGGTGGTGAGGGGTACTTGGACTGCTGACAGATGTTCATTTAAAGGCTTAATGAGTTCCGGTCCCCAAACCCAATCTCTTCCATACCACACATGCATGGCAGGACACATGATTTCAGGATTGGGGATCAGAACTCAATTGTTCCCTACTTGCCAGTGCCAGTGTCGGCCGGTTCCAGAATTTAAACTGGCTCTGGGGCAGTGCTTGCCAGGCAATGATCAGCTGAATGTTGGCTGTCTCTAGCGACCTCTCCAGGGCCTGCTGAAATCCCAGAGCCAGCTGATAATCAAATGACTGCCTTCCAGCAGGGACTGCACCAGGGCCAGTTTGAGCCTCAGTGCAGTCGTGGAGCCGGCCAATGATCAGCTGATTTCAGCTTGTGGGTTCTACACCACGGCCAGTTGGAGACTCTGGTACAATCTACCCTACCACACCTTCAATGTAAGGTGTGGAGGAAACCAGCCACAAAATTATTATAATTATTTTTTCGAATTATTTTATGGCGTATTTCCTGTTTTACTGTACCATTAATTGCCTGAATGTGTGACTGGGTTACTATTTAAGACACAATTAATAATATACCTCTGTGGTTGCTCCAGAGCTCTGAAAAATGGAATCCATCTAGTCATCAAAGGCTTCTAGTCTAGAAGCTTAGTGATGACTAAGGCTTTGGATTGCTGCTGCAGGACTAAGGGGCCCTGGATGCCTGTTCAGTTCTGTTGGAACTCTGCCTGGTTTCTACAGGAACTTTGCTGAAATTGAACCATCTGCATGGAACATTTAGATTGTGGTGAATCAGAAAACCGTGGAAAAAAGTGCTGTTGATTTTTTGATCTAGCTCTATTACGTATCTTAAAGATTGGGAAGTGCTCAGATATCATGGTAAGTGAGGTCAAATAAAAAACAACGCTAGATAGATTTCCACCAACTTTTTCTTTGCTCAGAGCATAACATAAGATTACATTTTGGTGGGTTTTTTTAGCTGTAAAGTTCAGGTAATAGCCAACATAATTGGCAACTTTCAGTGGAGCTTTGTACTAAGTACAAACCAAATCCTAACCCCACAAGTGCGAAGTGTGCCTTGTAGGTATAGCCAGTGAGCTAGTGCTGAGCTCAGATATACAAGGCCTACCCATGTTGTTCCACAGTCACTTGAGTCAAGAAGTCTGGCAGAAGTCTGCTTCATTGAATCTCTGAGATGTACCTGATCCACTCCATATAGCATAGCAATGAGTTCAGAATTTATTGTGCCAAGCTTATTAAACCTTACAGTTCTTCACAGCACCTACTTCCCAGTCCATCAAGGGTTTTTGTGAGTTAGGCAGAATGAGAACTGAGAAAAAAGGGGAGATGGGATGTAAGGATCTGCCACTTCATGGATTCTCCAGCCCTTTCCTTTATGCCTCATGGGCTTGAGTATCTTGTGTGGAAATGCAACACTGATGTTTGAAGCAAAATTTCTCTTCTCCTCCAGAACACATCTCCAGACTCAGCCAAGGGGGACTTGACCTTGTTTGGAAAATAAAATCCTATATTTTTACAATAATATTTTTGAAAATCATATATACATCCATCAGTTACTTTATGAATCAGAGAAACTGGAATAAAATTGTATAAATAATTAACATTGCTTTCTTGTAATGTATAATGTGAAATAAAATGATTAAATTATTAGCATATTACTGTTCCTACATTAACATTGTAGAGTTTTTCCATGCAAACTCAAAGCTGTTTTAAAAAGTCACTGAAGTAGAAAGCAGTTATTAGTTTTACATCCTGTGAAAATTTAAGATGTGGAATGGCTATCTTAATTATTTCTATTGTTAAAGAAATATTGGAAAAATATGAAACTGCATGCAGTCCTAGATATGACTGATGACAGTTTTGTATTTAAAAACTATTGTGTGATTTTGAATCATATAAAATGTTATTTAGTCTCCCAATCATTAGGGACACAGTTTATGTAACTACCCTGAATAGAAAATTCATAAGGTGCCCTTTAAGGGGCCCAAGTCTTGCAAAATGTGAAGTACCCCATGAGAACTCTATTCTATGGTATTAATGATTTGCAGCTAAGGATGCAGTTTTCTTTAATGAAAGTTGGTATAAATATGAACAAGGAGCATACATATTTTATTCCAAATTGCAGAGATGGGATGAAGTAAGTGTTATGAATGTTAAACATCAGTTTATTCATTAGTGCTTCAGTTTAATAAGCACACAAGGTTCTTTAAGATTCTTTGGGTAAATTCATCAGTTTAATAAAGCATTCATAATGCTGCTGCTGCTGAAATTAGGGCCTAATCTGTTTGCCTTCAGAGGGTATGTCTACACAAGCATTTGATCCAGAACCAGTTTACTTGTGAGTAAATGCTTCCAAGCAGAAATCTACACATGCAGAGGCTAGGCACAACACATGGACGCTGTCTCACTACAGTCTTTGC
This sequence comes from Crocodylus porosus, assembly GCF_001723895.1. NCBI lineage: Eukaryota > Metazoa > Chordata > Crocodylia > Crocodylidae > Crocodylus > Crocodylus porosus. Next base: position 28,487,287 of record NW_017728951.1, on the reverse strand, counting down.
CTCCCTGCACCATAGCTGCTCCAGCCCCTGCAATGACACCTAGCACCCAAGGCTCATGCTGGCCCCTGCAGGTCCCTTCCTGACAAGGCCCAAGTGAGCTGCATACCTGCCAGTGGGGGCCAGGGCACCAGGTGTGAGAGGTTCTGTCTGACTACCTCCTGCCACACTCCCTGCCATGAACACCTCTTGCTTCCTGAGGCTGCAGGGCATGGCAACTGCCTGCAGGCAGCAGTGGCAGTGGAGGCATGGTGGCAGCAAGTGGGGACTGCCCGCAGGTGACTGCACTGATGTAGGCAGTGAGGGCAGGCTGAGCGGTGACTGCCCACAGGCAGATGCAGCGGTGTTGACGGTGGGGAAGGGAAGGTGGTGAGCATCAACCAGCAGTTGGGGACCACCCACAGACACCACTAGTGGTGTCAGTGGTGAGGGGAGGGGCTGGCAAGTGGCAACTGCCTGCAGGTGCTGACAACACGATCGGCGGTGGCCAGTCTCAGGTGATGCGCTGCCAATCTCAAGGGGTGCATGTGCACCCATGTGCACCCTCTATGCATCACCAGTGCTCCCCACTATAGCCCACCTGGACAGCTTCCCATGGGCCACCCACCCCTAGCACCATGCTCACTGTAGACAGTTCTGAGAAAAATTAATTTGCCCTCACAACAAACAGTTCTCCCCCTCCCCTGTCCCTCCTCAATCCCAGAGCCCCACACCAGCCACCAACAATAAAACACTCTCTTTCCTGTACAAAGTATATGCAAAGTATCTGTACCTGTGGCCTCCCAGGGCAAATAGCCATGGTGTGGGGGCACCTGGGAGTGGATCCTGGGGATAGATGGCTTGCCCCTTAGCCTCTGGCTGTTCCTCTTTGAGTGTACATGCCACAGCAAGCCTGGAAGATGTAGGGCTCACCAAGTGACAATGGTGGCCATTGGTCCTTTGGTACATGAAGCTCCCCCTCCAGCAACCAGTGGCCAGGGACTACAGGACAGGCGTGTGGTCCTGGCCCTGCTGCAGGCAGCTCTAGCTCCATGCCTGCATGGAGCTGGGATGAGCAGTGGGCCTGGTCCCAAGCAGGGGGGTTGGGTTGTGAGGAACCTGGGGTGAGGGCCAGGGTAGGAGCTCTTGGCTGGTGAAGGCAGTGCTGGACCTTTGCCCAGGCCCAGGGCAAGGGCTTGCTGCTAAGCAGCATCCAGCTGCCAGTGGGCAGGGGGGCTATGGTCAAGGACAGGGTAGCAGGCAGCACAAAGGCAACTGCCAGGGCCAGGATGGTTTCCAGCACCTAGCAGTCCTCCTCTGTGGCCTTCACTTCCCTGTCCATAATTGTGCCATGCTCCTGCAGGGCATCCATGCAGTCCTGCTTCAGGGCCAGGAGCCGCACCCTGAATTCCCAATCTGCCCATTCCTGTGCATACTTGTGGGTTATGTCCTTCAACTACTGCACGTCTTCCTTGGTAATGTCCTCTGCCCACCACCTGTCCTAGCAGGCAATGTTCTCCTCCCACCATGCCCATACATCCCCAAGCCAGTCCTCTGTGGCCATCACCAGCTAGTCCAAGAGGAGGGTCCAGTCCTGGGTCCTCCTTTTGCAGAGCTGGTGCATTCACAGGGCTCTGGCCTGGGGCAGTGGTAACCCTGAGGCTCCATCCTGGCGACCAACTGCAACTTTTCCACCACATGCAGCTGCAGGCCATGCAGAGCCATAAGGAACAAGCTATCTGTGAGAGTTTGCAACATTTGTGAGATAAGATGCTCTGTACCAGGAGACTGTGTGCTGCCTAGCCTCAGATTAGTTGTCGTGCATGCACAGGTGCTCACAGACCATGGTAAGTCAGCTGGGCAGGCTTGGGCCCAGGAAGCTGCCAGACACATCTGTGTGGGTAGCAGGCTGGAGTGGGGGCTTGGAACCAGCATGGCTGTGGCCTGAGTCCCAGGACGCGAGGATATCAGTCAGCTGCAGGGTATGGACATGCGACCACTTCCTGACTGATGGTTCTGGTTGGTGATGTAACCCATTGTGTCCACAAGGCTTTGACCTTTATGTGGCACTGCCTGTGCTCTTGCATCCAGCCTGACAGCCCCACATGGAAATGTACATTGGAGCACCAGCCCCACGGTGCCACAAGGTTGCTAGTTTCCTCCAATGACCAGTTGGGGCCCTGGGTGATGGAGTGTGGTGTCAGTGATGACACCATCGGGTCACCCATGCCAGTTCTCTTGGCCCCCGTATGGCTGTCCCTGTGCGGCTAGGACTGGGCAACTTCCTGCCACACCCAGTGGGCAGATGAGAATAGGATGGGATTCAACACTGACAAGTGCAAAGTGATGCACCTGGGGAGGAATAACCAGCACCATACCTACAGGTTGGGGAACTCCCCTCTTCTCAGCACAGAGGCGGAAAAGGATCTTGGAGTCATCATTGACTCCA
>NW_017728951.1:28442820-28484567 GCF_001723895.1 Crocodylus porosus | reverse complement strand
CCCCAGTTCTCTTTCCTGTCATGGCAGGGGGTCAGACCAGATGATCTACTCAGGTCCCTTCCGACCCTAGAAACTATGCAACTATGAAGCTAAGTCCCTCTGAACTGCAGAGACAGAACAGGGTTTGCCATTTTCAGAATAAGAAAATGACAAGAACTCATATGCACCAGTTCATGCTATTGAATTAGTCCTAGATAAAACAAAGACTGGGCCAAGTAACTAACACAGACAAAGAAAAACCTTCCTGTAACCACTATCCAAATATTTTTGATAGAAGCACAGTTAGTATTCCTCTGCTACCCTTTTTGGGGAACTCTAAACCTCAGAATCTACACTTTTGGCTTTAACCAAGGGTAAGTCTATACTGACATTTAGAGTCAATTTTGAGGTTCTCTTCAACCAGCCCAATGCATGTAGGTAACCTTCTTTTCTTTATATTATCCATGTTACTCATGCCAGAGCTGTCCACATTATGCTATTCATTATTTGAACAAGGCATTGAGATATATACCAGATTCTCTTGTGGACCCCTGGCAGCAATCTCTCTCTGGATTACTTATCTTGCTTCCAGACTTGTCTTTCATTTTAGTCATGGTGAAAGAAAGTGGGATGCAGAAGGCCTGGTTGGCAGAAGCAGGAAATGGAACTGTGGTTGCTGGTGGACTTGTGCTTTGAGGTCTGGAGGGATGGGTAAGGTCCAAGCACACTTCAGAAAAGAGAGGGCTACAAAGAGAGTGAAGATTGGGCACAGTCTCATAAGTCCAGCAGTCCAGAAGATTTTCCAGGGTTAAGGTAGACTGCAGCACAGGGTCAAATATAGGTGTTACAATTTATGTATCCAGCTTGAGGAACAACCTTAAGATTGACCCAAACTATCAGTATCTACATAGTCCAAATGTCTAAAAAGAACCAGGAAGCTGATTAAAACTCAGAAGGATTTTATTTTATTATTATTTTTTAGTTCTTCTTTCTTCATAGCTTTTAAATACAATTTTCATTATTTCAGAAATTGTGGAAATTTCATAAAATGGTTTCTTTCGTTTTAAGAACTGAACTTAAAATGGAGAAACTATTTGTAATAGTGCCACATTCTAAGATTCAGCCTTAAAAGTGAAGAGCTGTAATGTTCCATTAAAATTGGAACAGATTCACAAATTGTCCAAAATTATGGTTAGAAATAGGTATGTAGGTACTTCTGGGTACATAATGTAAAGTAATGCATTGGGCTGTATTGAATATAGAACATTATACACCTGCTTATTTAAAAAAAAAAAAGCTTAATATTCCTTTTTATTCTGCTTGTTGGGAAAGACTTGACCCAAGACATCAATGAATAATTGGGAATAATGTAAAGTTTTAAGTATTTTCCTAACTTTTGAATGACTTCCCCTTCCCTAGGAGATGAACATGGTGAAAGGTTATCAGATGCACTTCCAGTTACTTTCTAGAGGGAGGATAGGATGCTGTAATGCTCTAAAGCCAATTCCCCAGTTCAGATTTTTCTTTCCTCCTCCTGTAGTGGTTGTCTCTGCTTCCCTCAATTATCAGCTTGAGACAATGTAACTGAGAAGATGTTTTATCTCTCAGAATTCATATTTGCGGAGGTGAAATCCTGTCCCATTTGAAATAGATGTTATTGACTACAGTAGAGTGAGAATTTAATCCCTGGCTTGCTCTTTCTTTCATTTCAAAGTATCTGACTATCATTACAGTTCGATAAATTAGCAAGGATATTGGAAATTAACTTCCAAGGCAGGTGCATCTTTCTAATTGAGAGGATAATCTAATTCAATGTTAGGAATTAAAAGCCCAGATGGAATGATTTGTTAATATGAAGCAAGTCATAGGGCTATTAGAAAGATTGTATTACCTGAAAAGACACGATATGTTAAATGTGCCTATACTTGTTCTTTGACAAAGTTCCAGATTGCACTGTAGGTACTTGAATAGAATTTGGAAGGAAGAACACAGGTTACAGGAGAGAAAATCTGGAGGAGAGACCAGGAAGTCAGTTAGAATGCTAGTTCCATTATCATGATAAATAGTTCACTTAATAGAGAGTCAATTTAATTTTCCAGTTGGAGTCCTTCATGCTATTGTTTATCATGTGGTATCTGACATGCAGCAGTGGCATTTAGTTTAGTGAGACCCACAGCAAGAAACAGACTAACAGAGGTTAGCAGTGCTGCAAAGAGTGAAGAGGAAACATGGGGAGACTCCAACCACCAGGAATCTTGGAATTCCAGACAAAAAAACTTCACACAAACCTGGAAGCAATGGAAACAAGAACTGAGTCTGTGTTCAGAGCTAACCATGAAGAATAAAGTCGAGGTATGAGAAGTGATTGAAACAGTATGGCCAGGAATAACACCCAATACTCTGGTATACTTGGTGATGGTGCTTGTAATGACAGAACAAGGCTGAATAGAAATACTAGGTTTTTTATCCAAAACCAAGCAGCAAAAAAGCAAACACAACACAGGTGAGAACTCTGACATCCACTGTAATAAAAGATTCCCTAATGGAAAAGCGAATTGGGGGATAGAGGATTCCAGCTTGTGGGAGACTGCCAAGGGAAACCAATGGAAGCCAACCACAATGGCTGCCCAACCTGCGGGCACATGCAGCCTCCAGAGGGTTCCACCTGGCTGCCACTCACCCCTATCCAGTTGCCCTGCCCTGGCTGGGAAGGGGCTGCATATGAGGGAAAGAAAGGAGCTGGACTGCCTGCACTGCAGATGGGTAATATGTGTAGCCTAGCGAGTTGGGTGCTGCTTATGCAGTGGCAGGGGTGAAACTGGCCTGCCTGTGCTGCAGGATCAAGAGGCTGCCCATGCAGCATGTGTGGCTGAGAGAAAGAGTAGAGCTGGGCTCCCCCCACTGTGTGCATTGTGAGGGGAGCAGTGGACAGCCTACATGGTGCACATAGCTAGGAGAAGGAGGGAGTTGAATTGCATGAGTTCACTGGGTAGCCCATACAGTGCATGCAGCTGGGAGAAGGAGTGAAGCTGGGCTGCCTGTGCTCTGCACACAGTAGGAGGGGCACTAGGCAGCCCATGTGTTGGGGAGAAACCTGGGAAGGTGCCAGCCTGCCCTTGTGGCATGTGGTCTCTGGGTCTGTGCTCCTCCTTCCCCCATGGCTTTAGGCTCCCAGGTTTGGAGCCCCTGGCTGCCCTGAAGTTGGCTAGATCTTGCCTAGAAAATGGTTCTGAAGCGCAAGGACAGCTGATCTGTACAAGAAAAGTATCCAGGCAATAACAACCATGTGTGTAGAACAAGTATACAAAATTAAACTAATGGTACCTAGGAAACAGGAGAGACAGACATCCTAGCTAGTGTCTATCCTGTGAAAGTTAACTTGAAAAACAGAAAGAAAAAATACCCAGGCTGTGACAGAAGTACAAGGCTAGTGAAAAACAACTCCAATTTCTGTAGCTATTCCAGGAAAAGAAAAGGAGCGGTACCTGCAGTGGTTGAGGATGTAGAGACTTCTGAACAAGAGGAGGATATCTTCAGAGTGATGTTAGCCTTTTACCTGCTCTGCAATTGAAGGCTGCCAGCCATTCAAATGATGTGTTTGCAGCTGTACTTTCAGATCAATGACCAATTTGATTCCAGCTGAATGTAGTGCCAGTGACATTGATATGCAGCAATATTATGCCAGAGATATGCGATCAAATGCTGGTGACATGCAATTAAACTAGTTTGAGGCTGGTGGATAAATGCAGGCTCCTGATGAAAACCTACAAACAAGGGAAGTTAATATCTGGTGTTACAGTAGTTGATGCACAGGGATACCACATGCTGCAGCAAACAGTTGGAAGCTTGGAAGCCAAGTAGTAATATGACTTATACTCCACAGCTGGTCAGATCCCAAGGAGCAAGTGCCATAGGAAGTTGCCCCTTGTACCAGATGAGGGGTGAGATGTGTGAGAGTTCAAAGACTGGATTTTGATTAACAGAGAATAAGCACTACTTACAGTGGGTGCACATACACATATGCTTTACCGCAGTAAAGTGTCACAGTCTACATGTGAACTGGTATTAGCACACAGTAAATTAATTAACTCCACAGTATGACAGTACTGCTGGGGACAGTACTATCTTATGGCAGAGTAATGAAGTGTGCTGAAATGCATTTGTAGACAGTGACAAGGGCTGGCTCGGGCACGAAGGTGTTAAAGTGCTGGGGGATGCCTGCCACCTAGCCTTGCACTTTAGCATCCTTGTGCCCCAGGCAGCGCCTCTGCTGCCTGATGCCACCATCTAGAGCCCAGGGTTGACCCTCTTGCCCCCTTCCAGCCTGGGGCTGCTTTGCCCCGGCTCAAAGTACTGCAGTCCCATGTGCACATGTAGAAACTGTGCTCAGGAGGACCTGACTCTGGCACAAACTGTGCTGTTTTATCACATCACATCACATCACATCACATCACATCACATCACATCACATCACATTAATGCATGCCTAGATGCACCTAGTATGCTTAAGAGCTGATATAATGAGATGGATGATATAATGATATAATGGATACACATGTCTCACCTAGGGACAGAGGCATGCTGGAGATGAGATAATTTATCCGCTGGCATAGGATGAATGGGCAGTTGAGAACAGTGCATGAGTGCAAAAATCATACAGATTGACAGCCTTATAAAGAACCAACCCAACTCTGGAAAAGGTTAGGACAGAATGGCTCACTTTTAACGTAAAGAACTATAAGGTCACTGTCCCGGGAACCAACATAACGAGGGATACTCACCGGCAGCCCAGAGCACAGCGCATGAGGGGTGGAAGGAAGAGCCTGTGTGGCTCATCAGCTGCCTGTTTATCCAGCCGGTGATGTCAGCGTTAAACGCTGGCTGGCAAGAAGAAAAATGGCGGCACACGCTGCAGAGATGACGGAGGGTCAGGGAGGAGAACTGCTGCTGATGCCGACAGCAGAGAAGCTGCTCCCCATGGGACCCAGGGGTCAGAGCCAGCTAGGGTGAGCGCAGGCAGAATAAGGTGGAGCACCTTGATGTCGACTCACATGGGACGGCAAGGGAGCATTCAGAACGCCATCTGGGGACACTGCTAGAGTGACCTGGGGAGATGAAGCAGACCGCAGGTGGGAGTGTGGGGACAACAGAGCGCTGAGGAAGTCCTGCCAGGGAGAAGAGGACCCCAGGAGAGCCCTGGAGGGGTTGTGGTCAGGGTGGGTATTGCTGCTGGACCCAGATGGGTCACTGGGCAGGTGAGAGAGCAGATGATGTGGCAACAGGGAGGGAGAAGACAACCTGTTCCCCTTAGAGACCCAGGAAGGGTAGAAGGGGAAGCTGGAGGGGCAGGTTTCCCAGTGATTTTGTTGAGGCATTTTTTGGTTGTTTTCCCAGGCTAAAGATATACAGGAAGGGAGTGGGTCCCCGAGTAGTGAGGCTGAGAAAGAGTCTTAGAGGTTTTGGTCCTGTCCCTAGGGTATTCCCTTGAGGGAAGGGTGATGGCTAGGAGGGCCTAGGGATGTGAGCATGAGGCTCCAGTCATGGGTGCCCCCCCCAGAAGGAGGAAGCTGTTAGATGGACACTGCTTCACAGGAGGCGTGAGGCCGGGTTGTAGGGGTGGTGGAGCCCCGTGAGTAACCGCTGGGTGAGCCACGGGCCAATGAGTGCACCTGAAGAACTTCCCCACACACTGAGATCCAACAGGTCATTGCAGGTGAGCACGGGGTTGAAGACTCAGGTGGAAAACATTGGCTCAGGCGAGAACACGAACCCGTAAGTTGTTTGACACCAACCACGTGAGCGAAAGCCGCCCGGGAGCAACTGTTCGAGGCCCGGTGGCTACAGAGTGGTGCATCAGCCGAGAAATCTTCGGGGGGCCACCTGACCAGCATGCAACCTGCCGAGATGGCTCCAACGGACCTGTTGGGGCAGAATCTGCAGGTCCTGACACAGATTGTGGGTACACAGCAACGGATGCTGGAGCGGCAGCAGGATTGGATGCAGCATGGCCCATCCACATTATAGATGATCAAAATGACATTGAAAGATGATCCAGAGGCCTACATCGAGGCCTTTGAGCGGCATGCGGTTAGCACTGGCCTTGACAGAAGATATTGGGCCAGCCAGCTAGGGGCCCTAGTGGTGGGCAAGGCTCGGGCAGCCTACAGATTTTGAGGCTGTTAAAGTGGCAATTATCTATCGTTTGGAGATCAGCCTGGAGTACTACCAGTGGCTTTTCTGAGCCAAGAAGGGGGAAGAGGAGATGGCCGTGGATGTTGCTCCAGTGACTGCGGGACCTCTTTGGAAAATGGGTCAACTTGGCAACTTGCACCGTGGCGATGCTCATGGATAAGGTCATACTGGAGCAGTTTGTGAATGACCTGGAAGAGAGGACCCAGCGGTGGGTCCATCAGCACTCCCTGGAGTCTTGCGACGAGGCTCTGAAGTTGGCAGAGGCCTTCATGGCTGCAGAAGTATACTATCCCCGCAAGAAACATGGGCCCCCATTACTGGTGCCAGTGCCAAAAGAGATGGAGCGATGGAAGCCCAGTCATAAGACCTCAGGATGTTCTGCTCTCATTGTGGCTGAGGGGGACACTTCGCACGGGAGTGTCTGGAAAGAACCTCTGAAAGGTGGCAGCCACATGGTTCCCTGAGGAGGGGGGCTGAGTCTGCTAGGGAGCCCATGGACTGCAGTTTTGGGGCAGGGGGTGAGAGCCCTGTGTGGGAATGCCCCGTAGTGAGAGCCTGGGTTAAGGGCAGCTTTGTAAAAGAGGCCCACGACTGCCAAGCAGAGCCAGTGAGGGTGTCCTGCCTCCATGGGGAAACCCAAACCATACAGCGAATGTGGACAAGCCTCTGGGTTATGGAATATCACGGGGAACTGTTGGTGGGCTTAGTGCCCCGCTTAGCATGTGACATGCTCTTAGGTCAGGACTGGGCCCCATTGTACAGCGTCATGGATAGGGTGCGGGATGTTGAGGCCACACGGAGGGCCTTAAGAACCTGGGAAAGCTGGCTTGGTGATCCAACAGAAAGAGAGGGAACCACTGAGGATTGGGAGGAGTCCGTGACGGATCTACAAGATATTGTAAGCAGCCAGCAGTTCTGACAGATGCAAGAAGCAGATACTAACCTGCAAAAGCCATGGCCACAGGCAAGAGACAAGCCTCTTTGGCCAGCATCAGTGTCCAATCCTGGGAGCCATTTTGAGGTAAGAAACAACCTCTTGTATTGGGACTCACCTGGTGGGCCGGGAAAGGAAGATAAGGTTCAACTAGTAGTGCCGACGTGTTTGTGGGAGATGGTGTGCCAGTTGGCACATGCTAACCTGATTGGGGGCCATATGGGTAGGAGTCGGACCTTGGACAAGATATCCAGATGGGTTTTTTGGCCAAAAACGGGTGAAGACATTGCCCTCCACTGTGCAAGGTGTCCTGTGTCCCAAAAGGCTAGGGAGGATCGATCACCACGAGCTCCCATGAGACCTATGCCCATTATTGATCTACCTTTTTCTTGGATCACTATGGATGTTGTGGGACCACTACCTTGCAGCAGTAGTGGATACCAGTACATCTTGGTGTTCATAGACTATGCGACAAGATACCTTGATGCAGTGCCTTTGCGATCTGTAATGGCGCTGTGGATAGCAGAGGAGTTGGTGAAGTGGATAGCCTGCATGGGGATTCCCCATGAGATCCTAACGGACCAAGGTCAAAATTTTATGTCCAGAGTGCTACAGGGAGTGTGTCAGACCCTATGGATTAAGCAATTGCAGACATTGGTCTCTCACACTCAGACCAACAGAACAGTAGAGAGGCTGAACGGAACCATAAAAAAGCTGTTAAGATGGTGCATACAAGGTGATCCCTGACACTGGGACCTGATGCTACCATTGGCCTTATTCGTACTCAGGGATGCCCCATCGGAATCCCTAGGGTATTCCCCCTTCTAAGTAGTACTAGGCCATCAGACCCGGGGTTTATTGCAAATCCTCCGGGAAGAATGGGAACAGGGCCCTGTGATTATCTCTAGCCTGTCAAGATACCAACAGGCATTCCAGCAGCAGGTCCAGAGTGCGAGAGAGCTAGCTGCCGGTAATTTACGGCAAGCCCAAAAGCGCCAAAAAGAAAGGTATGACTCGCACTCAAAGGAGTGGAAGTTTCAACCAAGACAAAGGGTGCTAGTTCTATTACCCACTTGGCACAGCAAGTTGTTGATTCAGTGGCAAGGCCCGTTCAAAATTGAACGGAGAGTCGGCCCAGTCAACTATGAGGTTTACCGCCCAGGTCATCAAAGAACAAAACAGATTTACCACGTTAATCTGCTACAGGAATGGCAACAACCCAAATGGTGGGCAGCATTTAGGGCAGAAGTGATTGATGACCTAGGACCGTGAGAACCCAGCCTCGAGTCAGCGGCCCCAGCTGCGACCAGCCGGTGACGTCAGCATTAAATGCCGGCCAGCAAGAATAAAAATGGTGGTACATGCTGCTGAGATGATGGAGGGTCAGGGAGGAGAACTGCTGCCAATGCTGGCAGCAGAGAAGCCGCTCCCCACGGAACCCAGGGGTCGGAGCCAGCTGGGGTGAGTGCAGGCAGAATGAGGTGGGGCACCTCAACATTGATTCACATGGGATGGCAAGGGAGCATCCGGAACGCCATCTGGGGACATTGGCAGAGCGACCCGGGGAGACGGAGCAGACTGCAGGTGTGAGTGCGGGGATGACGGAGTGCCGAGAAAGTCCTGCCAGGGAGAAGAGGACTCTGGCAGAGCCCCAGAGGGGTTGCGGTCAGGGTGGATATTGCTGCCAGACCCTGATGGGTCACTGAGCAGGTGAGAGAGCAGATGCTGAGGTGACAGGGAGGGAGAAGACAACCCATTCCCCTTAGACACCCAGGAAGGGTAGAAGGGGAAGCCGGAGGGGCAGGTTTCCCAGTGATTTTGTTGAGGTATTTTTTGGTTGTTTTCCCAGGCTAAAGATATACAGGAGGGGAGTGGGTCCCCAAGTAGTGAGGCTGAGAAAGAGTCTCAGAGGTTTTGGTCCTGTCCCTAGGGTATTCCCTTGAGGGAAGGGTGATGGCTAGGCGGGCCTAGGGATGTGAGCATGAGGCTCCAGTCGTGGGTGCCTCCCCCAGAAGGAGGAAGCTGTTAGATGGACACCGCTCCACAGGAGGCATGAGGCTGGGGTGTAGGGGTGGTGGAGCCCTGTGATTAACCACTGGGCGAGCCACGGGCCAACGAGCGCACCCGAAGAACAACCCGGCACACTGAGGTCCAACAAGTCATGGCAGGCGAGCGTGGGGTTGAAAACATCGGCTCAGGTGAGAACACGAACCCATAAGGCGTTTGACAACAAACACGCGAGTGAAAGCTGCCCAGGAGCAACTGTTCGAGGCCCGGTGGCTATAGTCACATTAGATGACAACTCCAGTTTTCTGGATGATGGGCCATATGGAGAAGACTCAGGCAAGAACTCTGATTAGGAAACTGAAGGTGCATTTTGCAAGGTCTGACAGAATTGGTAAGGTACATTCAGACATTGGGCTACAATATGCTGTAGCAGAATTCAAATGATTCAATACCTAAAGGGAAATTTGAGCACAGGATGTATTCCTCAGGGTACCCAGAATGCAAGGAGAGAACAGAATCAGCAGTAAGACAGCCAGGAGACTGATATCAAAGTGAATAAAAACACAAACCATTCCCTCCCAGGAAAAATTGGACCATTGGATACATTCTTCCAGGGACAAGATACTAATCTAGCAGAGAGGGAGCTTTTGGAGAACCAAAATTTTCTTTTCCAGGAGAGGTAGCTGCATAGCATGAGAGGAGTATGAACAGCACAGAAGCACTCTGTCAAGCTAAGCAAGAAATGACATGTCTGGAGATCTTTATCCAACCAACCATACAAAGCAAGGGCAAAAATGGCTAAGCTGCAGTGGGGAAAAGGTCACATGACGTAATCTTACCTGCAAACAACAGCAAGGGAGTGGCAGAAGAGGCCAAGGCCATGGATAAGTAGAAACAGCCTCAGCCACCAGCTGCCCTGACATAGAGAAGAAATGAGGCATATGAACATTGGACTAATAGGAAGTCACCCAACAGAATGAAACAGGATATAGTGGAAATAAGTCCCTTGCCAATAGCAATAAGAAAAACAAGAAGTGGGAAACTGATTCAAAGACCATTTCTCTTGATTAAATTAGCCAGAATGTGACAGTAATAAAGGTGATATCCCACGGGTGGGCTGTGTACAATAGAATCCAACTAAATTAGAAAATGCTTGTACAACAGCACTAGTTAAAAGAAAAGATGTAACAACCTGTGTGTAATGTGTCTGGAAGGATATAGAATGCACCTGGTTGGAATGCTAGGTGTATTTACAGCATTTCCATAAATAATTATTTTATTAAAAAGCAGGTTAGTTTTACAAGCCTGGAGTTTTTACATGTTATTGCTAGGGTCCGGTTTAAATTGCAGGCCCAGCTCACTAACATTGTGACCTGATTGTAGTGGGCCCTACCATTTTCATATCCAGATAATGGTGCCACCCAGACACCCTGATGGCTGCTGCAGGCTGGGGATAGCAAAAGCCTACCAGCCCAGGGGAGGGGGGGAAGGGGTTGCAAAAGGGACAGGGGGCGAAGAAAGTTTGGGGTTGGGTAGGGGAGGTCTGTTTGCTCTTCTGGGTGGGAAAACTGGGGTTTGGGGGGTTGGGGCACTTGGGGGGATGCCTTGGCAGATAGCCCTGGCACTGGGTAGGAGAAGGGATGTTTGCTTCTCCGCGCGTGTGTTTTCTCCCCCGGCCCCTAACCCCCATCACCCCAGTTTTCGCACCTGGAGAAGCAAACGGCTGCTCCCCTACCCATCCCCTAGCTCTCTCCTCCCTCTGTCCCTTTTGCCACCTCTTTCCCATCCCCTGGGCTGCTAGGCTTTTTCTGTTGACTGGGGAATATTTTCCCCAGGCTGCAGCAGCCATCTTGTTGAAACAAAATGCCACGTTATGGCCACTTGCTGAAGGGCCCCCTCTCCCCCTCCCCAGAAATGGCCATATCATGGCATTTCATTGCAAATCACATTTTTCATGAAAATTACTTAATTTTGTGATTTTCATGAAAAAATGGGAAATTGTGATTTAAACAAGGCCCTAGTTATTACCCAGCATGTAGTACATGAAACAAATCTTAGTAGCCTGCATCACCAGAAGGAACTGAGAAGAGAAATATTTATGTTATAAATACTTGTATGTACAATATATTTAGTATACATATATACATTTAGCTATAATGGTAAGTAGCTATAATTTTGAACTCAGTTTTCTTGGTGTAGTATCTGAGAGTGTTTATTTATTTCATGCTGTCTTTCAGTGCAAGGAAATGCCTGCAGCAGTTTACTTGCAGAGCTAAACAGACATTTTTATGGTTCTTTAAAAACTGAATGTTACAGTCTTATTTTGGCAGATGCTATGCTAAAATTATGAGGTTATAACACTGAGACAGTCGGCCTTGAGAACATCTTGATGAATTAATCATGCTACAGCTGCAGAGTTGCTTTAGATGTCTGCAGTAATGACTGGATTAAAGCTGAAGTAAACATAAAGATCCAGAGTTTATAATATTGATTTCCAATGTGATCAGTGTTGTTCACAAAGTCATTACTACAATTAAACACTGAGTCATTGTAAACAGATGCACATTCTTGCATTTACTAAATGTCTCCTATTCTTTTATCTCTTTTGGCAAAGAAACAATTCTGTGCATGACTCTGGGGATTTGTTCTTCTTTGCACCTGGTCTGTTTTAGAAATTAAGAATTTAGAAATCTATTTTTTCTCTTGATAAATAAAAAATGATAATGAATTTTATTCCATATAAATGCCTTCCAAACAATGCTCATTTAGCAGTTTAAAAGTCTAGTATATTATATGTGATAGGTTACTTACACAAAGCCAGTGTATAATTCACTTACATACACAAGTCGAACCTCTTTATAACAGCAAACTATGTATCCAGTACAAACGGAACTGCACCTTACCACAGCTCTCTGCCTCTTGTGTTTTCTGAAAAGCACAATGAATTATGGGCTAATATGAAACAGCTGTGGTTTTTAAACTGTGAATATTAGTATATCCTAAACATTTTGACTATGCTGTTTTTTACTAATGGTAATTTCTACAGCTGTACAGTGCCAGTAGTATTATAGTGCCTTATTTTGGTTATTACTTAATAATTCATATGTGTAGGTAAATGTATTAGATATGGAGTTGGTAGTATAGACTATCATTAAGGTTACTTGACACTTCCCAGTGTAAGAATTGAGACTGGTTTGACAGGAAGCCTGAATTCAGAAGCCGGGGAGAGGAGAAGCTGAAGGTAGCTGGGCAAGGAACCTTGGATTGTGAGCCAGTGAAAGAAACAGGGGAAATAGAAGTTTGGAAGGAAAACATACATACAACAAGGAACTGGTAGGACTGGGGAGATTTGGACTGCTTAGAAAATAAATTGTCGCTAGGATTGGGGTGTGGGGGAAAGAAGATGCATCTGATAAGTACTGGGGGCACATTAAGAGAATTGGGACCGTCTGGTCTAAAAGACTGGGTCAAGAAGCCAGGAAGGGGGTTGACTGAGTCAAGCAGCTAAGGAGATACTTGTTGGGGAGACTGAGATTGGATGAGGAGCCCAGGTAGGTAGACCAGATCTAAACTAGAAGCTAGTTTCATGGGTTAAGGAGAGACAGATCATGAGCATAGCTAGGAGGGAAGAACTGGGCAAAGAAACTGGGGACAAGGAACTGGAATAGGAGAGAAGAAACTGTGCCTTATTAGGCAAGGATGGAGGATAGGGGGTATGAAGAGTGGAACTGGATATGCCAAATCCTTTACTTGCTTGAAGGAGCTAGGGCTAGGACAGAACAAGACTAGGATAGGGGCATATTGAAGCAATTTGGTGAGAGGGAGTTGAATTTGGGAGTAATGCAGAGAAGAGTCCATGCCCACAAGAAAATACTTTTCTTTGATCCTTTAACACAACACAAGATTCCTATCTCTGCTGTCACCAAATATTTGTGAATCTCCCTGGCCTTACCCCAGAATTTCCCTCCATCAATGGTTCACAAAAGGAATTATAGTGCATGTCTATACTGCCTCCAACTGTAGTAAGGACTGTCACTATGAAAACACTCACTCCTACTCCACACATGCTAAATGCTGACAAGTATAATGTTGCTGACATTTGTTGTGTGTTTAACTTTGTGATATAAGTGGAGGATAATCAAGTAAAGTATTTAGCACACACCCAAGGGACAGGCAGTTGTGTGCACCTGGGGCCAGAAAGGGTGGTGACAATGTGTGGTTGAAAAAATAATAGCCTCTGTAACTGGTCAAATAGTCTGATCAGGTAGATATTTGTCTACCTGTGAACCAAGCGTTACCTTTGGGTTCTCATTCTTGGTCATGCGTACTGGCCTTTGTCCAGCATTGCTTTAACTGTGGCTACAATATGTGTTCTGTTATTTGTTACACATGGAGTGGAAGTGAGCAGGCAGGGTGTGTATTCATGACAGTGCTTCCTATCCCACTTGGAAGTGAGGTATACACGTCCATAACCTACTTCATTAGACATCTGGTATCAAGGCAAGGTAGCAGGGAAATAAAATGGATGATAAGAAGCACATATGCATAGGTGTGACCTGCAGTTGGATTGCTGCATGATGTGCATCAGAGGCAATCGGGAAGGGGGGCTAAGTATAGGATGGGTGAGAAACTATGAAGAACTAGGCTTGGGAAGAAAGCAAGAATGTAAGGGTGTCTGTCATCTCCAGGATTTTAGCATACAGGTTGAACTTATTCAGGAGACAAATATGCCTTGGTATAATGAAGGAGAATTTTGTCTACAGGATCTCTGTTTCATTTGCTATAGAAGATTGGGAAGTTTATACTGAATAAAGCAGGAATTGCAGGAACAGAAAGGAGGGTTTCATGGCTAAGGCAGTAGGATGCTGCCTTGTACAAGTGAACTCTCTTCCTAGCTCTGTCACAGCGTTTCTATGCAAGGAAAAGTCAGATAAACTAAACATTTCACCAGTGGTCACTGTGACAAACTCCATGCTGATAAGACACTGGGGCGACCATGTGTATGTGCCAGAGTTTATTGTGTCACATCAGTATGCACATGTAGACTTGCCCACAGATACGAAACACTGCAGGATTAAGTAAAATTTGGGAAAATATCCATGTATGCCACATGGTGAACCTCAAAAGCAACTTTGCTTGGGGGTGAATCTGTAACAGTTACTAATTGTGTGAGCCTCATTTCCTAGTGTCCTGCTGGAACTAAAGTGTCTGAGAGATCTGCTTTGAACATATAAAGTATTATATAAAGTACTGCAGAAAAAATATCAGGTCCTAGTTATTTCAAATTGTAGGAGTCTTGTTAAAAAAATAGTGTGTGATCGTAAAATGAAAGTGTGTGTCATATCTGCACATAATTAAGGTTGCCCATCCAACTTCAATTCTGATATTTTCTAATTCTTGAATGCTTGACTTTGCCACCTTAGTAGGGTTCTTCTAATATAGTTTGTGTGCAATAACAATATAAATCAAACTGAGCTGTAATGCATAAAATCCAGACTCTCACTAAAGCATCCATATGTACATTTCTGTTCATAGTAATTCAGATGCAGCTTTACAAAAACAAACAGAATGGCCCAGCCTAATAGCATTTGACAAGGTAGAGCTACTGTAAATATAATATTTTTCTAGTAAAACAAAAATAAAGCTGAATTGGAAGAACAAGTCATCCCTAATAATCAATTTTGATGAACTTATGAAATGGAGAATTATAAGGGGCTCCTACCCTGCACAGCTCCTGTAATTTTCAGTGGAAGTTGTATTTTCACAGCACAAATGTTCCTTCCTCTCTATGTGTGGTCACAAATTAAATCTTAGATGGTAACTTATAATTTTTTTCTGTATTTAACATGAATTGAATCTGAGTGTTAAAGCAATAAGTGGAGGAACTCAATTTTAGTTCCTTTCATTAAAAGTAACCGTCAATGTGCCATTGATCTTTTGAAGTTAAGTAAGAAATACTTTTTATTATATAAACATAGCTTTTTATTGTTTTCAAATTAAATGTGCAAAAGAAGGAAGCATCTCTTTTCTTTATATCCATGGATAGTATTCATGTGTTTTGTGTATATTTCAAAGTATCAAATTCCAGGAGCCTTCAAGTGGCATTTTGTACTTAATCTTTTTCTTTCCGTCACTGTAAGTGCATCTATACATCACCTTACAGCAATGTAGCGATCATCTGTGTCTACATGTGCACCACTACAGTGATGTACCAGTGAAATTTAACCATTTGCTGTGTGCATGGTGCAGCATACTGTGTAATGCTTTAGTATTTCCAAACGGAAGTGCTAAAGCATAGCACTGTAGCAACATCACTGTATGACAATGTGTAGATACCCCCTCTAAGTACAAAGCACTATACCTAGATACAAATAATATGTATTGTTAATGTGTATAGGTTAAGAAAAGGTGAGCTGAAAACTTAGGCCTGCGGATGTTTTGATAACATGATTCTAAAGATACAATAATAAGATAAGTGCTAAGGATATGTTAATATTAGCCTGATTATTCTGTCTTAAAGATTGGGTCTACTTATGATTGCTCATATATTTATTATTAATAAATCTATAACTGCAATCATGGACAGGCTCTTTCCGCTATAATATTTCTGATTGAGAGCACAGGCAATGTCCAATACTAAAATGAAAGGAGAATTTATGATTCTAGCTTCTATTACCTTCACCATTTATTCATGCCTAGAATTATTAGGATAAATTCCACTATAATATTTTGCATCAATACCATTACATATGATTTTGCCTGAGGGCATTGCATCAATGGGTAATGCTTGTAATGCTGCTTTTTCAATCATGGTTTGTTATAATATAATTTCAAATAGTCATTTTTTCCTGCTGACTTATTTGTCATCTTATTTGTAGCTGGACTAGGAATGGATTAGTCCTTATTTTAAAATGGGTATGGTGATGCAACTATTACTACAAAAATACCAGTTAAACATGAAATTTATATTTGTGGTATAATATAATGTCAAAGGCACTTCAGGTTATTTGCTGCTGGAAGCTGTTATGATACCATCAGAGAG
Organism: Crocodylus porosus; assembly: GCF_001723895.1. Classification (NCBI taxonomy): domain Eukaryota; kingdom Metazoa; phylum Chordata; order Crocodylia; family Crocodylidae; genus Crocodylus; species Crocodylus porosus. The sequence continues at coordinate 28,468,413 of NW_017728951.1, read as the reverse complement.
AGTGCACAGCACACACAGAGTGCTGTGGAATATTATTACTGCAGTTGATGAAATACTACACATTACTAACACAATTAGCACTACAGTGTTTATGGTTTGTAATTATCATGAAATTGCATGTTATATTGATGGTCCCATTCATAAGCTTAGCCATATTCATAAACATAAGTACACAGCAAAATGTGTATTTAAAAACAACAACAGAAAACAACATCAGCCAACAAATAACTGTCCCCAAACAAAACAAGAGAAAACAAAAATAAAACACTGGGAATGAGGTGGCAAATAATAGTAGGGTTGGAGACTTTTTGGAGGCAGGGGGATCTAGGATTTTTTTTTTTTGGTGACACTGGACCAACTGTATGGAAGCCCTACCCCAGGGGTCCCCTACTTACCTGAACACCACGATGTCCCTGACTACACCCTGCACCATTCTGCCACCCAAAGACTTACCTCTGGCCTTGCCCTCCCTCCTCATACTAGTATGGACACCCAAAGATGGATTATTTCTCTGTTGAGCAGTGGTACAGTCAGACCAGACACTATAGCAGCTGCATATGGCTGGAGAAGGGAGCTGGAGAGACTTCTGGAGACCAAAAAGCCCTGATAAAAGCTGCTTTGAGCATGATGTGTTTCTGCTCAGAGAACAGGTGGTCCTGTTCTGCTTTGTTTGCTCTTCAAGACTGTCTCCAGTTTCTTTGATCTAGCTTTGGTGTCAAGTTTTTTTTTATGGATAGCTCCTTTTTTATGTATTTTATGGACAGGCGTTTTCTGCCTTGTTTTTATGGTTGCTCCAGAAATGTATACACCACTGGCAGCCATGCTGGGTACGCTTTTCACAGGGTATAATCTGTTTGTCTGACTGTGCCTTGAAAGTAGTCACACTCACTATTAGTAGAGTAAGGTATTGCCTATGCTGGCATGCCTAACAGTGGCAAAATCAAGCCCTCAGATAGGTTTGCTTTTCCATATGATTAGGGCCTTTGCCCTAATTACATTTATGATGTGATTGTTAGCAGTCCAGGATTTTAAATAGGGGAATGCAGGAGCAGTGAACAGTGCTGCAGGGGTTGCTGCACCCCTGACTTCCGGCATTCTTCCCCACTCCCACCAGTGTGGGGCATCCATGCCATGGAAGCAGCAGTCAGGGATTTTTTTAAGTCTCCAAAGCAGGTGAGAAGTCCATGTCTTACCCTCCTGCTCAGAGGCACATCCCCTGTCCTCTTCTCTCCTTCCCTCCCTCCCCTGCCTGCTGGTGTGTATCATCTGGGTTATCAGTGTCATCCTTGCTGCTGTCCTTATCCAGTGTTACTGATGTGTTGTCAGTGCTGAAGTCTTAGAAACTGCAGTGTTGACAGGTCACAGCCAGGAAATTCCAACACCAATCTTGTCTTAAGGAATGACCGCAGGCTTAGTTTGGTGGCAAAGATTCAGCCAGTTTATTGTCTACAAGCATGTTTTGGCCTAACAGGCACACCAGACCAGGAGTTAAGGCATTTGTAGCTGTGACAAGGTAGTTGGCGCAATACCACGCAGGTACCTCCCCAGGGGACTACAAAAGTTTCCCTGCTTTCCAATTCTCCTTTTACAGAATGATCAAAACAAATTACATATTTCATACCATCTGCATCTTGAATGTTTCTAAACATCTTTTACTGTGGGCTTGTACAGTATTGTACAATTGTACAGAATTGTTTCCAATTCTGACCTGAGTGTTCCCATTCCAGCCTTATCAACCTGGTACCAGATTATGCTACCTTGTACCATCATCTCTCATTCCCATCTCTTGGCAGGAGTGCACATCTGGCTCACATGCCAAGTTTTGTTTATGTGAGGAATTCATGCATCAGTCAGGTTTGCTGGTGAGGCCTACTCTGGCCAATGCTCTAGCAGAGCCTTTGTGTGACTAGCATATATCGATCAATGCTCCAGCAAGGCCTACATTCCCCTCGTTTTTGTTTTTTACAGAGGAGGATATTTAACCATTGTTCTGGAAAAACATAATGTACAGATAGAGGATTAAACTCAGTGGGCTTGCTAGACACTGCTTTGCAGTTACCTTGTTACATCCATCTATTCATTTATGACTCACGTGTCTACATTGATCTGCACATTTCCCTCATATAACCAGTAGCATTTTTTGTTCCCAGTTGTTTGTCCCATAGGTTTAGGCCTGGGAATGTTAGGTTCAGGACTTTAGTTGGGGGGAGTGGCCTGTTTGGAATATGTCATTTATGCAGTAATAATAAGCCATATATAAATTCAACAGATAACATACTGATGCTGATAAAGGATGCCACTAAAACCTAAATGCATGAGTATGTATACATGCATAGGGCCTCAAAGTTATACAACCAAGACACTCAGTTTTTAGAGGTGTTGTTTTCTTAGTCACATTTTTACGCATCTCAGGTGGCGTTTCAGTCGCTACTGATTTTTGCACTAGTTTCCCCTGGTTTAGTCTTTTTAGATGAACTTTATATTTAGGCTCCTTTGATAACAGAGCGGATTCCCAGTAAACATTTCACTAGTACAGGAGATGATACCAATTTAAGTTCCATCTTGGATTTTCACAGTGATGTCACATATTTACTGAAATCCCACAGTTTTGGTTCAACAGTCCAATGTGAGATGCCCACTTCTGCAAACAGAAGTTTCACTGGTTTTGGTGTAGCTGATACTTTCAGAGGAAGTGAAGAACCTTTGTCTATGTATATAACTCAACTGAATAACAACTGATGAAAAATGCCTTGTTATATTTCATAGTAGCATAAAGCATAATACAATAACATTGGTTAATGACTGAGTATTAGTATTAGGTAAAGTGAGTATTATTGGTTACTACAGCCCTATTTATAGCTAAAGTTGATCCCTTTTCAATCTGGTTTTGCAGTTTAGCGTTTTGGTGTTGGTAATGTAGATAAGAGCACATTCCAATTAACACAATTACAGTTACTCCTTTTATTACCATTACTACCACACTTAATGGTTTGATTACTAGATTCTAGATGACATCTTCTGGATTGCCCACCAAGGTGTTTTACTTTTTTTCACAGCTATTCTGTGTTCTGGATTTGTTGCTGTATGAGGTCAGTTATGAAAATTAAAGATGTGTTTGTACATGTTAATAGGCCTTGTGGCTGCTTGCAGATGTTTAAAACAAACAAACCCCCCTCCCCCCCACTTTACCGGAAGAAGCAGTGCATTACTTTGACCCGGCTCTGCAGCATCCCTATAGATTGGGTGCTTTGGCAGGGCTTTTTGATACTTTTAGCTAAAGCTGATTCTATCAGCTATTAAATTAAGGCATCAAAAAAGCCCCCTGAAGTGCCCAATCTTTCCAGATGTTGGGCAAACTGTGTCCAACTAAATTGCTGTCTCTTCTGGGCATGCATGGAGCTCAGTGTAGGAACACACTGAGGTTAAAGTGCCGTTTTGGGGTTTTTTTTAAAAACATCTGCAAGTAGCCTGTCTAAGTGTAATTTTGTGATGTGGGGAGTAAGTTAATCAGCAAATCCCTAATATTGTCAGAAGGAAAGATAAGCCGGTTAGAGTGCTTGCAGTGCTGGTTGGCAGGAAAATGGGAATTCTGATTTGGATTGCGCTTGTCATGTTCAGGCAGAATCCTTTCCAGTTTTCTAGACAGGCTTCTTTTTGCATCATAAAATGAGAGTACCACAAACTACAAACTGTATTTTTTACTCATTTACAATGCCTCATTATTTAACTCTTTTGTACCAATTGGACCCAGCCCCTTTTTAAACTGTTGGTGTGATAAAGGCACAGCACTCACAGAGCCATAATCCTTTGTTTTATGAACAGCAAGTTTAACTTTTAACCCTGTTTCTATTAATAGGTGAACACTAGAGTAGTGCTGCACATATACAAAGGTTCTCATGCTGTTTGCATAGTATACTATTACTGGAGGATTATTCTATCTGAATTGACATTAAGATGTTGACATTTTTATCCTAGTGGAGCCTGGCCAAACTTAGCAAATTTTAAAAAGTTGTGTTTTTTAATTTTTGTTTATGTATTTTTGTTGATGTAGTTGTTATAATGGCTGTGCTGTTTAACAGGCAAGACCACTGCTGTAATTGCAGTTGGAATAAATTTTGTTTAACCAAATCAACAACTCTGTTTCCATTCATTACATGTGCTATGGCTAGAGAGACGTCAGTATTGATAATGGATATAACTGCACTGATTTCCCTGTCCAGAGTTTTCATGTCATAGCATGTGTGTTGTTCAGTCAGTATGTGTCAGCCAATCCATTTGTCATCTTGCTTCCAATAATCAAAACCAAAAGTTTCATCATTCAAGTTAGTGTTGTTTCCTGTAAAAATAAAATACGAAATCACCCATTGCCTTTGTTTTCATTTTTAAATACATACATACACCAACATGATAGAGATACATTTTAGTGGTTTTCTATTAGAGTATTTTTTGTAACAAGTACTAGGGATTTTACTTTAACACACAAATTAAACTGTGTAACTGGCCATTTATATTAGATACAGTGATGGTCCTAACTTATTTACAGCAGGGTAGGAGCTGTGGCATTCATTGTTTGGAATTGTGTCTGCAGCCATGTTTTTAAAACTTCCTGGGTGCTTGGACTCAGATAGTGGGGGGAGACTTTAAAGAGCCCAGCAGGGCAGCTTCCTTTGCCTTCCCCACTAGGGACTTTAAACACTAAGCCTGACAGCTCTGTAAAGGCTTCCAAGCACAGGGTATTAGGGACTCCTAGTAAGCTTTAAAGTCTCCAGCATTGGGAGCCTTTTGACTCTGTCTCCCCTCTCCCCCACCAACAGCCTTAGATCCCTTGGGCCTGGCAGTTGATTGTTGGCTTGGATGGACAGCCCCAGTCTCGAACCAGGCCCAGGGCCGTCCCAGCCCGGGCTGACAATCAGGTGATTGTCAGCTTACCACTCTGGGGACTTGAAACTGGCTTGGTGCAGTCTAGGGCTGCGGCTAACAATCAGCTGATTGCCTGCCCTGCCTCAGACTAGAGCTAGTTCAAGTTCTAGGTGTGGTCCTGGGAGCTGGAGGTGACAATTAGCTGATTTTCAGCCCTGGCTGGACTTGCAGGCTGCATCTGCAAATTATGATCCTGGGTCTCACTGCACTGGCAAGTAATAATGGCACATTTGGGATCTGATTCCAATAATGTATGGCATGGAAAGAGGCATAATTGTTGGGATCAAGGATCAAATCCCGTTGTGATGTTAAATGGAAGTGTGCCAGGGGCTTTAATTACAGTTTTCCTATGGCAGTTGTACCACAGGAGACAAATTGATACTTACTATGCATAAAGATCAAGATATATTTAGTTTTCACTATCAATAACATTACTGGGCTTTATTTTTGTATTTATTGCCAACATTTTTTGAGGCCAGAAGGAATCATTTCGATCTGTAGGGGTCAACCTTTCTGGCTGGCATGCCATAAATTAAGTCCACAACCTCCCCAAGTGCCACTCTGATCCCCTTCCTTTGCTCAAACTCCTGTTCTGCTTCCTGCCCATCTAATCTCCTGCCCTGTTTTCCACTCCCTGTCCTATCTGCTGCTGTGCTGCCTGTGTGTGTGTAGACAATACAGGGGCCCTAAATTGAATTGGTGGGTTTTAAAAAGCACCTCTTCAGTTTAGGGCTGATTAAACCCCTGTGTCATGCACACACCCTGCTGACTTACCTGCCTTTCTGGTGAGGAGGGCAGGGCGAGTTACCAGCGGGCGGAGCAGTCCCTAGGCTGCAGGGGTTGGAGGGGCTGGTGCTTCCCTCCATGGCAGCTGTGCCCCCCCCAAGCGGCACCCGCCTACAGGCACCTAGCTCAGGCAGTCCCAGGGGACACTGCAGCCACAGAAGGAAGCACCGGCCCCGCAGTTTAGGCAGGCAGGCAGGCTTCAGGGGGAAGGAAAAAGAAAGATGAGACTTGCCACTTTTTGTGGGCGGAGGCTGCCTACAGGGCTGCGGAGCTGCATGGAGCCCAGTGCTTAGTTCCGGGGCTGTAGGGGCACCAAACTAAAACTCCGTGAAGGAACCCAAGTCATTTAAGGTGCATTATACCACCAAATTTCTTACAGTGGCTGGAATTAATGTGCAATATGCCCCCATGGCATGCAAACACCAACACCATTAAAGCAGTGCAAAAGCATTTAGCCCACTTTAAAGTGTCATGCATGCATGCCACCTCTCCCCTCTCTGGTCAGCTGCATGCTACACACAGAGGCTGTGGGTGCAACTTTTGGCACTTGTGTTGCAGGTTGGCCATCCCTGATTTAGTTCAGTAAAATAAGGCACTGATTCAGAAGTTGTTAGGTACAATTATGTCTGATAAAAGGATTTAGCCCATCGTTATGAAGATTTAACCACCATTTTATGGAAGTAATAATACTTTGCAGAAAGTAGCATCAGAACTTGCAGGACTTAGCATACTTGATGCTGCTCAGTGTACTTAATCTGTGGCTCTGGTACAAACTTCTGTGTAACACAGAAACTGTGTACCTACTTGGTGGAATAAAATGGAATCATAGACAGGACAGGATTTTAGGTCAGGGCTGTCCACCTTCTCAGTTCCTGGAGCCATATGCATGCTCTATGTGCCCATATGAGCACCCTCCCGCATCACTGCACCCGGTATGCCTCTCCTTCCCCCATTGCTGCACTATGCAGGTGTGATTCCTGCTCTTCCACTGCAGGCCCTTGGTTTCTTTAAGTGATGTGTTGTATTGCATCCTCACCATTTATACCAACTGCAAACATAAAATACAGTACATCCTTCAGAAGTGCTGCATAGTCTAACTAATTGCTCAGTTAATAGGTGTCAATGAAGGAATAGTGTGATGTGCAGGATATTACTGGTGATGAGGTGCAAGCGGTAAAGATTCAGCTTGACTTTCAGATCCTAGGATGACTTTACAAGGTTGGAAGTTGTAGGAAAAACACATCTTTTTGCTTGTAAAGTGGGTGCATTTGTTCTGGAAGTGACTGAGATATAAGAAGCCTGCAATCCTCCATACTATTTTTATTTTGAAGGCTCAGCTATAAATGCACACCTTTCATTTCATGTCTAGTGAATCTGTTCAGGTAAAAGAAGCAGCAGCTTGAATTTTCTTACTAGTCTGTAACAGAACCTCATAATTTGAAGCAATTTGGTTTTCCTTCCTCATCCTATATTCTGTCCCTATTATTTCTTGCTTTATGCATCCCCTTCATTCTTGCTCTTGGCTAGAAGCAGAAGTAGACTCAGAGAATGTCTCAGCATGTTTATTCTTGTGAGATTTCAGCCTGATTTTATAGATAGCTGAACCAAGGGGTAAAAAGCAGTACCTGGACTGAATCTCAAAGGCTTGTGAAGTTATTCCGTCTTCACTGCTTTTTTTCCAGTCTCACCTTCCCCACTCATTATCTGTGCTGTGCTTGCTCTCCATATGAAAGGGATAGCAATATATTGGAGACCAATAGTTGTATTAAGTGTTGAAATTTGCGGCTTCAGCAGTGATGTATATAGAGGAAATACTATCCTTTTTAGGGCTTGTCTTTACCACCTTTGTCACACTATTCCCAGAATGAGGTAGTGTAACTGGCTGAGGGTGATCCTGATCACGTTACAATGCTATTCTCAAGTTATGGCACCATGGTAAACTTACCATTCCCAGTAGTGCTGCACAGGAGCATGCAGCTCTGTTCTGGGTGGCCTGTCCCTAAACTGGAAGCAGGATAGCTGCTTATGTCAAGTAAGTTATTACTGCTGATTAGCAGGGCCAGTCAGCCAGTCTCCAAGCTAATTAGTTTGCCTGCAGCACTGCAGCTACATTGCTGATTGTCTAGAACACTGGTCTCCAAAATGGGGTGTGCACACCTCAGGGGGTGCGCAAGATGAACCATTGGGGTGTGGGAAGAAAATATTAGAACTTCTTTTTAGATGTATATTTATATAAATATACATATATTGGAGGGTGCATGCTCAAAGATTTTTTACTGGTAGGGGTGCGCAAATATAAATATACATATATTGGGGGTATGTGCTCAAAATTTTTTTACTGATAGGGGTGCGCGAATATAAATATACATATATTGGGGGTGCATGCTCAAAAATTTTTTACTGATAGGGGTGCGCGATCAAAAAAGTTTGGAGACCACTGGCCTAGAAAACAGCCCACAGCTTGAGGAAGATATTGCCAAGCATGGTGAGTTTATATTGTAAATATAGCCTTAAATTCTGTAGCTTTGCAGTACTTCTTGGTGCACTGGGACCAAGTCACTGTTAGGTGACTAAGCTTCCTCGCTGCAGGATTTGGCTGGTACAAGTGGGTAGGATATACTTCTTAGCAGTTGTCCTAGACACATCATGGAGGTGGTACAGACATACCCCTCACTGTCTGTCTCTACCAGTTCTTGCCTTGATTGCTACCGGTATACTTTGTGCTCTGTCATCTAATATTCTCCTTTCCATTTCAGTTTTTCCTTATCATTGTTCTCTTAATAATATCCCCCTTTTTGGTCTTTTTTCAATATTGTTCTTTCCCAAGTGCTTTTAGAAATGATGCCAAGTGCTCCAGGCTCCTGGAAAATTCAGCTTAATTGAAATCGATGGAGAACAAGAATATAATCAATTCAAAATGCTATTTTGGAACTTTTAAAGGATGATTATCAATACACAGAATGTCCAATTAGTTGTGCAATGGAATTTGTTTGGTTAACATTTTATCACCCAGTCCAAGCCTGATTTGCTATGTTCTGAGTGAGGCTTCTGTAGGAAAAGGAAGTATAAGTGCATAGCTGATATTGAACATATGTTCTCCTCATCCTTTCCTTCTTTTCTCAGCAGAGACAATTTCTTTGACACTGGCACGTGCCTTCTACTTAAGCTCTTTCAGTCAAATACAACAGTGTGGCTGGGAGTGCTACCTTTAATTTGAAGGAACAGTGGTTGCTGAATGTTGATTTTTCGGTCACCTCAAAATTTAATGGGTTTCAAACTTGCTCTTGGTTGTGTGCCTAATGGAAGCATTCATACAGGCTGGTGATGCAGAACAGGCTGCTGCAGTGAAAAGCTGCAGTCACCTTGCATGGTTTCAGGAGGCTTGTTTACCAGGGTTCACCAACAGGCCAGGTCATTTACTGTAGTCTGTAATGAAAAGGCCCAGTGAAATGGCCAATATTAATGCCTCATCTTATTAGTATAATGTTTCTTGTAATTTATGTGGCTGACTTAATCTGTTAGAGCAGCAACCACCCTATCAAATTTTATTCAGAAATACAGCATGGGAATTTTTAATATTCCTATGTAGTTCAAAGCAAGCCATTTTAAAGATATGTATTATATTCAATTGGTATGAGAGGCTCTTCAGTTTTGCAAACCAAAATGTATGAAAAAAATGGTCTTCTTTCTCTGCTTTCTCCTTATCTTGTCCGTGGCAGACAACTATATTGTTTTAACAGGTTTCATTCTCACCGTTCTCCTTGCCTCAGATCACAGAACTGACTATATCGCCAAGCAAGGTGGTTAGCACTGTTAGCCTGAGGTTAGGCAGGGTAGATTTGCACTTTATAAACTAAATCAGAGAGGCATAGCATAAGATTTCATAAGCAGAGGGCTAATTTAATCAGATGCTCTGAAGGAAGTAGAGCTTCTAAACAGAAAGCAGTGATTAGACTACAAAGAGGAAGGAAGGAGGGATGAAAAAGGTAGGGAAATTGCTAACAGAGGCAAGGGGGGTAGGAAAGAGAAAAAAACTGTCAATCCATTGAGGTACATAAAGGTTATAGTTTCTTCATAGCATAGCTGAATATGAGCCAACAGTGTGCTCTTGTTGCAAAAACAATGCAAGATACCTGGTTTACAAACATATGCAAGTGTCCACACAATGAACTGTCACAAGGCTACCTGAATTTGCTTTGAATATGACCATTCCAGTACCTCACAAGAGGTAAATTATTACATTTACCTTTCATTTTTTCAAAAGAGCCTTATTTTTTGTTCCCTATTTCTTGTTTGCTCTGTGTTCCCAACCTGTTTAACATTGCTGTTTAAACTGAAGGGATATTGACAAATACATGCGTTTAGACTTCATCTTACATAATGAAAAGTATTTATTTTTTTAGGTTCAGTGTTCCTAAAAGTTGGCTCAAAACATATCTTGTATAAATATGAAGAAAAGCTATAAAATAGGGAATATCTGGACTATATATATGAGAGGCAATCTGCAAACGTTTCAATCTGGACAAGCAACCAGGGATACAGGAACCTGGTGTAACTATATGACAAAAAAGGATAATAGGGCAGGGTGGGACCGTTATAAACAAACTCATCCACAGATACCTGAGTTTTTGTAGGCTATGGCCTGCTTTGTCCGATCCTATGAATGGAATAGCAGAGAACAGGGATACCAAGTGGAAAGAAATAAAGAAAAAAGGATAATGAAAGGAAAAGAAACAAGGGGACACTGCCAAGAGGGGCAATTTTGGACTGAAAAAGAATCAGGAGGGATAAACAAAGCAGTTTAGCCATTGTGGGACAGTGGCTGGGTCTCTAATAGGCAACCCAGCCAAGACTAATTGCCCAGTTGGCCAAACCTTCTACAGACTCTAACTGAAGAACCAGCTGGCCATTGTTAGGGCCTCTGATTGGCTGCTGAGGTGAACCCCCATTTAAGCCCACCTGTGGTAGTAGACTGCAGACCAGGTAACAGTTCTGTGTGAAGGTTTGCTGTCATATGCTTCTTTGGATTGTGTGCTTTAGCTTTCTAGCTTCTGCCCTGGCTTGGTTCTGCTTCTGGATTCTGAACTTTTGGGAACTCAGTAATTTGGTCCCTGATTCTAGAATTTAGATTTGGCTGTGACCTGGGCTCTGCCTCTGCAATTCCTCCTTGGATTTGGGGACTTGGACTCTGGCTCCTGGTCCCTGGTGTGGTTTTTGGTTCCCCCAGCTTCTGTTTCTGGCCCTTCCCTCATGGCCTGCCTATTAGGCCAGACTGCATATGAACTAGTCCTTACACTGTGAATTATATACCCAATAGTTTTTAATCTCACAGATAGGGGGCCAAAAGGATACAGGTTTGATTTTTATATTTGAAAGTTGTTACATAATCTTGTTAACTGTTCAGATAAAACAATATTGCCTCTTTCCTAGTCTGTTTTTCTTTCATTCTCCGGAGCTATATTGTAAGCCTGGTATTCTTTTTTTTCCTTGAAATTATGATCCTATTATAAATGGAAAAGTTACTTTAAGTTCAAACTTTTGAGAGACCTGTTTATTTCTTTCTTCATTTGTGTATTTGTGTTTTTTCTGTTTTGTTTTGTTTTTTTGTGGGCAAGAAGAAATGTCTTTAGGCTAATGTTAGATATTACATTTAAGAACTGCACATCAAGCAAAAAATTCTATGGACTGTAGTTACCTCATAGAAAAACTCAATGCCTATCTTTTCTATTCTTTGATAATAAGACATGGATAGTAGTGACTGGCTCTTGTACCTATTGAAGTTTATTTGTTTTGTGTTCATTACTGGTATCCTTTATAATAATTTGCTTCATTTGTGTCTGTCATTTTGTCATTCTGTCATACTGAAAAAAAACCCATATTTGTGCTCACTTTTTTTTTTCTGGATATTTATTAGTGATTGATTAAATTAGTTATGGTGTACTCATGGTATGTGAACAAAAATTGTCCGCTAACAGCCTTATTTTAACTTTGACCCATAACACCCTTACCAAGGTGAAGCAGAGAACAGACAGCAATTGAATGCAAAAAGAATGGCAAGAGTAAGACGAGATGAAACCAATGAGCAAAAGAGGACATTGTGGAAGAGATGCAATGGAAAGGCAAAGTGTTCACAGAGACAATAGAAGACAGGCTGAAAGAGTAGGCAAAAATAGATTAACTGAAGATGAGACTGAGAAACAGATGGAGACTTATGAATATGGTGTGCCAGTTTTGTAACTCTTTAAACTTCCAAGCTGAAAGACTCTCAGACAGCCAATTCTGGAGTTGTTGTCATAAGGGTAAAGTGATTCTGCCTCCAAGAGGAGCAAAGATCATTGTGATGAGATGTATACTTTATGGACTTTGTGGAGGATTAAATCCAAATGCACTGTGCATAGAAAATCATCAATAAATGAAGGAATTTACAGAGGAGACACTTGGAAATGTTGATGGATACCTGTTGTATAGAAGAAGACTAGGCAGAACATCTCAAGTTGTTAAAGACACAGTGGATAACAGAAATATAGTGCACTATAACAAGTAGCCTATTTTTGCCCGTCACTTTTATGGGCTTTTACGCTAGTACCTAATATTAAATATCTGTAAAGCTATTATGATGCCGTCACTTTGTTGTTGCTATTACCCCACTCTGAGCTTGGTAAAATGTAAGTACTAAGTACCCTGAAATGAGCTGCAAAAAATATGCAAATTTCAGGAAAAATGTAGAAGAACATAAAGACTTCAGGTCTTTCGTTATAGGTAGGCTGTTTTTTCCAAACACTTTTCTTGGTTGGGTGTAGGGGGGAGGGAACAGTGGGGAAACTATATTAGCCTTTTAATTGAATACATGATTTCCTTTTGTTTGCTATCTAGAGGGAGGAATGTGTGCAAAATGGAAATAATGAAAAAAGCAGAAATATAAATGTAATACAAATGAAACCCCAGTATCAATAAAGAACATATTTATGCAGTCTGGGATTTGTATGTTACCCAAGTAACAAGCTAATCTTTTATCAGATAATGAAAGTGTAAGTGAGAAACAAGAATTTTTATCCTATGCAAAAAATCATCTGTTCTTCTACAGTGTGTAATGCAGTGGTTATCAACCTATTTAGACTCAAGCCACCTCTTGGAAAATGTCAGCCTTTAGCTTTTATTCTTTTTTTTTTTTTTGTTACTATGGGAAAATAATAGAGCAATTCTTCTGTTGGAAAGAACTTGGAAATACTGCAACAGATCTAAAACGGATTGAAATCTCTTGATTTGTCTTGTGTAGGTTTTTGCATACCTAACAATGCCACAGTACCCTGGTTGAGAATCACTGGTTAGTATTTTTCCTTATCAACAGTGTATTGCATTGTCACAGAACAACACCAAAAGAGCTTTTATTCTAAAACTGTAGGATAGTTTCAGTGTCTACTAATACTCATGTATCTAAGTATGTTCTAGCTTGGAGGGAAAAAGGAATTGGTTGCCATCAGCACTGGGAGGTAGAGAGATATGGGAACTTTAGACAAAGACAATAGACATGAAAGGATTAGAAGAATCATTTCCTGGGACTTGTTTATGATGCTCCTATTAATGCACCCCAAATGCTGTTAAGGTTTTGGGGGTTCTTTTGCAACAATATTATATTATTGACTCATGTTTAGCTTGTGGACCACAATAACTTGCAGACCATTTTCTACAGCCTAGCCAGCCTTCCTTATTTTGTATTTGTATACTTGATGATTTTTCAGTAAGTGTAATGCATTTATTCCATTTATTAAATGGAATTTATTCCCTTTAATGAGGGTCATTTTATTTATCAAGGCTATCTTGAATGTAATCCTGTCCTCTAAAATTTCCCCCATATCACCCAGCTTGGCATCATCCACAAATGTAATAGGTGCGCACTAGGGCTGTGTGAAATTTCACTGGCAACTTCATTTTGATACTGTTTTGACCAATTTCAAGGTCAAAATGGCAAAATCCGAATGAAACAAAGGCTGTCAAAATATCCTTAAAACAAAATGAGGCTACTCAAAATGTTTCGAAAGTTGAAATGTTTCAACCATAGGCTGGGGATGGGAAGTCAGCCCACCTGGGTTGAGTCCCATTCCCCGTGCTAGATCCCCATCCCCAGTGCTAGATCATGCCAGGAGCAGGAGGCAGCTCAGCTGGGCTGCTTCCCCATCCTCGATGCTAGATCACGTGGGGGGCGGGAGGCAGCCCAGATATTTCAGAATAGGATATTGTCTTGTGGTATGTTCATTATGTTTGTGTTATGAGTGCTGCTGTCTTGGATCACTCGTGTGTTACTGGTGTGCTGCCTATGAAGTGGTTCCTGTTGTGTGAGCAGTAAATTCGTGGGTGCATATACACATTGCAGTTAATTTGAAGCAATAAACTCTAGAGCAGTTTGGGTAGGGACAGAAATTATGCATAAACCACTTTAAGCAGTCAGAAACTGGTTTAAATTTGTAATGGAATAGAAGGATCAGTAAACCATAAATTAGTTTAAAAATGGCTGAACCTTTTTTTTTTTTTTTTAAGATAAATCTGATTAAATGTAGCATCGGACTTAACTTATTTGAATCAAACTAGTTTCTGAAACTTCTCTCCCAGACCACTTCCTGTTTTAAGTTAAATAAGAGTCCCGCAGCATCCTAGCATTCCTTCCAGCTGCATTTTATGAATCAAAGGTAAATGTGTGTCCAATTGTTTCTTAGTTTAATCTCTGCGGTTTAGACTAACCTGCAAAGACTGAATCGATTCAGCCTCAGGCTTTTTGACTGCTTATACATAGCCTTTGAGCTAGAGTAAACTACTCCCAGGTGTAGCATCTACACATGCACCTTGGACAACAGCAGTTTGAGCCAGGATGGAGCAGTTTACACCAGAGTTGTGCAGCCCCAGGCTCTGGGTAGCAGTGTCACATGGTGGAGGGGCTGGCTTGGGACTGCGGGTGCTGAAAGTGTGGAGTTCTGTGGCTAGGCAACAGGCAGAAGTCTAGCCCCAGCTGTCTGGGTGCAATTTATGCCCATGGACAGTGTCTATACATGCGTTCAATCACAGTAAGTCACCCTGGCGTTACATAGTACTATCCCTGACAGTAGTATCTTACTTGTGGTGTTAATTAGTTTACTGTGGCCTAATACCATCATGTGTGGACAGTGACACTTTACAGCTAATTAGTCTAGTCCTCAGTTAAGTACATGAACAGCCAGTAGTTCTTTTGTTAGCCTGTGTATTATTTACTCCAGACTCCAATTTTTATTATGGCATTTTGATTTATTCTCTGTGATGACTGTGCTTTGGTTCAAATAGCCCTACATCTCTTATATGAGAACTGCAGGGAGTAAATAGAAAATTTATAGCTATTTGTATTTCCATCAATGGTGAATATGTTATTTGGACAAGTGAGAGCAGAACGAGTGTGAAGAACTGAACAGTCTTGCACTTTTGATCTAACAAATCAATCATAGTCTAATGTTTAAATTGCAAACCATTGAAAATGTCAATATATTATCCCTGTAACTTACTATTTAATGAATGCAATGGCCTCTCAGATAGGGAAAATAGTTTTACATCTTGAAGATATAGAAAGCCATGCAAGAGGCATAGTCTTTGTTTTATTCCAAATAGGTTCCTCAAAGATCCAAACTAGTTTGGCATGATGAGATATTTGGGAAGAGGAGTCCAGCTAATACCTGGTAAGAAAGACACACTTGAGGCTGCCTTACAGCATTACTTGCTCATTGTGCCTAATTTTGTGAGCACTGTTGTCACCTTGATTTCATCAGGACTAATTTTACCCACAAAACTGAGTTTAAAGTGGACAGCTTCCAAGCACAATGAGCAATTGAGTCCCAAGTTTTTAAATGACAATCTGTCTTTTCTTTTTCCTTTTTCATTTGTCATTGTCTTTCTTGCTGCTATTATGATAATTTCAGACATGCTTGAGCCATATGAGTGCCCTGTACTTATCCAATATACTGAAAATATTGCAAAGTTAGAAAGTATTATAACTGGCAGTATATCTCACTTTTTAATAATTTGGAAGTGAATAAAATGCTAAGTTAATTAAGTTAATGTAAGTAAATGTCACATGCCACATGCAATATGAAAGTTAGTGAGTGCAAATCAAAATTAAGTTAGAAAATCACTAACTATCCAGTGCCAGAGAGCTTCTCACTTTAAAATATGTAGCATTTTTAGATATGAAGGGAAGGTTACACTAACTTCTTAATATACATCTATGTAAAATCAGAACCACATCAAACATTGTATTTTTCCTTCATAATTTATGTGAGCAAAATACGTTTTTTCAGTGGATTATGGAGGAGTAACGGATACAGGGTATTGTCAAAAATATGTGAGAACCAGAT
This sequence comes from Crocodylus porosus, assembly GCF_001723895.1. Taxonomy (NCBI): domain Eukaryota; kingdom Metazoa; phylum Chordata; order Crocodylia; family Crocodylidae; genus Crocodylus; species Crocodylus porosus. The sequence continues at coordinate 28,452,337 of NW_017728951.1, read as the reverse complement.
CTTAAAGGCCTTGAAGTCTGTGACTAAGGGTCTACTTAATTCACCATTTCGTGGTTTAAAATGACGTTATCTGCAGTTGCCAGGAAATGTTTAATTGGCCATAATTTCCCACAAAATCAACCTGCAAAAAAGTGTATTATTCATATAATATGCTGTTTTAGAATGTCCCAGCGCTTACTGCAATATAAAGACAATGTGACAATCACTGAAGTCAGAGATCATGCGACTGAATTACTGTCTGCTAGTGACATAGTGTATGTGAAGGTGTCAGTCAGTGAAGTAAAAATGTTTCAGCGCCATCTTTTAAGAGTTAAATGCAATGCCTATGACCCTCCCCTTCAGCAACGAGGGGCTGGAACACTGGAAATGCCTGCAGTCAGCTCTTTGTGCTGTGACCAAGCCATGAAAATTGCTTTGTTTCACTGAGAGTTAAGTAGACCCCTATCTATGATCTCAAGAGGTCTCATACTTCAGGAAGGGCATTCATCTTCCAGCTTTCCTGTATTTCATCGATTTCACAGCATGAAGAAGGGTAGGAATAATATCCTATTGGATATTTTCAGGATTGTAACAGCAGGAACTACAACAACTCGTGCTACCTTATGACTGGGGAAAATGAGATACAGTTAGGTCTTTGAGAAGTCTTTAATACATAAGTTACACCATGATCATGTGTGCATTTCTCAAATGACCTTGAAGATGGGAAAGCAGCAATGTGTATATTTTAAAATGAGAACAGATGTCTTTTGGGTGGCATTTGCAAACAGGTTGACATTGCTTGTCTATTCTTTCTAAGGAACCAGAGCAAAGTCCCATATCAGAGATAGTAATTATCCCAATTTTCCTTCTCAGCTGAGAAGCTCAGGATATTGATAATTGATAACAGAAAAAATTTACTACTGATTCTACCACTAGATGACTCTTGCTCTAAAGTAAGGAATATACAGTGTGTGGGAAGTATGTGACAGTTTTTTACTGCACATTTTATACCTTTCATCTCTGAGAACTTCATTTTTTAATGTTGTTGGTTGGCCTTTTTTGCACGTGTTAAATCCACTTTTATTAAATAGATTACATCTGGTGCTAGGAAATGGTAAGAACGAGCTGATACTTCAGGATTTAAGTCTTGGACTACTGTGTCATCAGTTCACCTATGAACTGCTGAGGTGAAAATAAATGTGATAAAGTCCTCTAGTGAGGCATGTGTAACTTTTTATATTTCAATTACACAATTCAGTAGGCTTGTTTGTTGTTATTTGGTTAGAATGATAATGAGAGAGATTGACTGAAGGCATGGAAACCTAAATACAAATGTTTCTATTTTGAAGATAGGTAAGCAAAATAGGTGAAGGTGACTGTGTCTTTGCAATGGCTACTGCCCATTACAAACATACAGGACAAGAAAAATCAAACCAGCATGTCTGCTTTTCAAGGATGTCACTGGATATTTGTGTGTTAGGCATAAAAATTGCATTTTAAAATCTTATGATGGTTCTCACATAAGGTAGATATACTAGACAGTGCCTTAATTGGCCTATTGGAGAAAGGTCCTTTGTTTTGTATTTGTAAATCAGCATTTTCCACATGGTAAAAACCAAGCTTTGTTTACTTTGGGCTTTCTTCCCCCTGTACATCTACTAGATAGGATAAAATGCCTATTACCTGCAGAGGAAATAGCCTACTCATCATGAAACTGCTTACTATACACGTTTCTTCCTATGCAGATTGCAGTCCAATAACAAAAGGAGCAAAGGGACGCCACTGAATCTTTGACTTGCAGTAATCCACAGTGCTTTATAACCTTGAATGTACAGAGGAGTAGGAACTCCTCCAAAGTTGCTCTTCTTCCCCCCCAAACAGCATGATGAGCTGACCAACTCTCTATTTAACAAATTTTTAACCAATACTAGAATTTGTATTGATCAATTCATGTCTTAATTAGTTGGCTTCATAACAATAGAAATTAATTTAAGAATAAGAGTAGCATGACATCTATTTGAACTTTGGGATTACCAATTAGGAAATCATCAAGTAGCACTAAGTGTGTACGTTCACACTCTCTACTTCACTTTTATTAAAGATGTTATTGATCGTTAATGACAAAATGAAAAGTAAGAGGTAGCAATTCACATAAACATTTGGAAGGCAGCTGTTCTGCATTAAGTGTTGTTAATGGGCATGTTTGCAACCACAAATGTAATATTTACCTCCATTGAAGTAACAGAATTGATTAGATGGGATAAGGAGAGAGAGAGCAGTTGCTTCAGACCAAGCCTTTTTTCTGTGAGTTTGACTGATGATTAAAAACATATCTTGGCTCTGTTGCATATTGGTAAGGAGCTGCACAATTTCACAACTAGGTAGGCAGTTCATTATTTACTTCTCTTTGTGAGCAAAAAGAGGGGGAAAAACAAAAGAAGAAACAACAGTGTTGATTGTAATCAAATATGCACCATTGTATTAACTCAGTACAGACTGACACAGATACAGGATAATAGGTTATGATTAACATAAATACCACTTACAGTGCTGAAGTGGTTGACAGATACCAATGAGAGATTCATTAAGAGACATGGGTTGTAGCTACTCAGAACAGCATGTGCTTTGTATTAGAACCCCCCCCCCCCCCCCCAAGCAAACAAAATGCTCTGCTCCCAGAAGTGGTTTGTGTACGAAGCAGGGTGATGAACAATTTTTAAAGGGATGTTATTGTCTAACAGAAATGGGAAAAAATTGGGGGTCCCAGAGACATAAAGTACATTCAGGAGCATACATAACAGATATCTACAGATTTTAAAAATATATATTTTTTTATTTTACTTTATCCTTTCAGGATTTCTGCAATGGTTTATATATGAGGATTGTTTTTTCTTGTCAAGAGAAATAGAAGGAAAGAAAAAAAAATCCAAAACCTGTCCTTTCACACAAAGCAGAGAAAAATAATTATTTTGCATGACTTTTGCCTCTATAATTAAATAAGTTTGTGCATAGTTGGTTAAACTGTGGGGGAAAAAAATAGAGATTATTATACAATCAAAACAGCTCTCTCAAAGCATAATGTAAAATATAGCATTGGATCCTCGTAATCTTCTGTGAAAGAGTGCTGCATGTATGCTATGATCTATGCTTTCTTCCTGACCTCCCCCATCCAGTATCCATGATTTAGAAGTAACCCAATAAACAGAGACAGGAAGCAAGCAGGGTTAGGAGATGAGCAGGTTTGGATCTCTCCAATTACCATGGTGACCAGACTACTAAATTGGTTACCTTTCCACATTCCAAATACTAGTGGATAATAGGTGCTACCAAGTACTTGATGTCATTCCCAGAAGTACAGTCATGAAAGTAATGTTAAGTGTTCACCCTTCCAAAACTGTAGCAACTGAATTTTATCATTCTTACTACTTTTTCGGGTATTGCAATATCTGGCATGATGCTTTCATAGCACTGCATGGGAATTTGAGGAGTTCGGTAAAGTAGTTAAGAGTGCCTTCCTGTGACTCCATAGCTATGAGTTGAAGTCTTTCCCCAGGCTTGTGTTGAACATTGCTTCCCAGTCATCCTAGCTGTAACTGGGTACTTGGACAGTTGGGCTTGAAAGTCAAAGGTTGCTTGATTAGATCTTGTCACATCACTCCCTTGTGTGCTCTTGGTCACAGACACTGTCATGCCTTACACCTTGTTAGCCCAACCAGTCACCTAGGTCCAACTTGGTAGATATTCTGCTTTTTCTCTCTGTTCTTAAATGTTGCCTTTCCTACTACTTCTACATTTTTCACTATATCAGGAAGGATTACAGGGAAATATTTTTTTCTTAATAACGCTTTCTGTAGTGTTCTCTTTTATTCCTGGAGATTATATTTGAACTAATTAAAAACAAACAAACATTGGAAGAGTGGAATAATTTGTATTTGAAAAGTAAACTTTATTATGGCAGATATAATATTGAACTTGCAATTCATTGCTACTCATGATTATGAGTAGTTTTCATACTTCGGCTGTTTGCAGTCAAAATCTATAATATTTAAGTACCTTGCCAGATTTTTTTTTGGATATTTACATGCTGGGACTTTCACATGTAAAAACCAGAAGGTGGATAGGAAGTTCTTTAATAATAAGGCCTTTTTCAAAGGTCATGAACAGGTGTTTATTTTTAGCAGTGGTCTGATGTGGGAGGGAGTGGAGCAGTGGGGCAAAGCCAGTAGTTGATTCCTGAGACCAGGCAGCTCCTTTTCTGGGGAATCATGGGGAACCTTGGTTTAGGAGTGGGGAAGTGGAGAAGGATACAAGCACTCATTCTTACAAGATAAACTTGTCAGCCTAGAAGATCTTTTTTCCTAGAGAGGGTGTGTTTCCTCTGGGAGAAACTGAATGAATGCTTGTACACTCCTAGTTTTTACCAGGAGAGTGGCAGTTCTCCCAGTAGAAATGGCCTGTGTATGGTTTAAGTCTACAGCTGTTAAAGCAAAATCAAGATGTTGAGTTCATTCCATTAGATGCAATAGGCATCTTCAAAACAGTAAGCCAAATTGTTCTCTAAGGAATATGGCTTGCCATGAAAATTGCCTTAGTCATATAGAATCACTTATGTTAAAGTGGGAACAGTTCTACCTAACTGGTTAGATTTGGTTATTATTGTGGTCAAGAGATTGCCTATAAACAGATACCGGACATCTTCAATAAATCTAAAGTGTTATATCACCAGTTCAAATCCAATGGATTCATAGTGGGGCTGGATGCAAAGTCCTTTAAAATTAACGGAAAGACTTCCATTGTCTTCAGAGGGCCATGGTTTAGGTGAGGTACATTTTGTTCATACCAGGTCCCACCAGCAAGTGGAATATTCATATGAAATATGACTGCCAAGTAAGTGTGTGATGTAACCAAGTAGCTTCTGGGCTTGGTAAAGTACGAACGTACATGGGCTGTTCCAAAGAGGAAGCAACTGATAAAAGGGTTTTAAAAGTACCTGATTCCATTCTTCAACATTTAAAAAAAAATCTTTTGTTAGAGTAAGGAATAAGCACTACTGCTACTCACTGCTAAACTTATTTATAAGTACTTGCCCATTAAGGTAAGCCTGTTTCCAATCTCCGCCCCACCCCCCCGAAAAAAAAAAAAAGGAGCAAAAAACGTTACATACTGTTACAGAGCTTGGCAGTAATTTGCTGAGAGAAATGACTTTTATAGTTACCTTGGCTAGATTCAATTGTGTATCACTGAGAACTTCCCTTAAACACTGGTTTAACAGCTTGGCAACACTGAAAGCATGAAATCAGAACTGTATGTCCTTCTGCCTGCTAAGTTTATTGGAACTTTAAAGGCTTATAGCTAGATTCCTCTTGAACCCTCTAACCTCTACTACTCAATTTAGTCCTCATAACCTTTCTAACACAGTTAAACTAGCTTTCATTTTGTTCTGTGGTCCTGAAAAATAGCTTTTAAGGAAGTTGCCAGTTTTAACTGTCTAGACTATTCACATTAAAAGGTGTTAGTGAAAGATGGGCCTAAACAGCAAGGGAGCTACATTTCAAATGCTCTAAATGGGAGAGGTGCTTCCAAAGCTTTTTGATTCAGGTAGCTCTATTGTGGAAATAGGACCCAGGTATAATATGGAGCCACTATCAAGGGTGCCTATATACAACTGTGGAGGCTGCTCTGATTCACTATAATTGTACCACCTCATAGCAGACTCAATTAATTTAGTCTGCTTCAGTGTGTTTAGCATGCTCCACAACTACCACGCTCCACCAGCCTCCATATCTCGTGTATCAGCATCCCTGTGCTTCAAAATGCTGGCAGGGTATAGCAGTGCTTTAGATAAAATGCCCCTGCTGCCACTGAGGCATGGGGAAACTGATACACAAGGCACTCTGGGCGCTTTAATTAGACTGGCTATTGGAACCACTCTGATTTGAAGCACCCCCCCACACACCTTGCCAGAACACGTATATAGACACCCCAAGTTTGCAGGCTCAGTTCTGCCCCGTGCCAGAGCAAAACTTGGGAACTGGAAAGGACTGGCCTTTGCTTGTACACTGGAGAAAGACAGCATATTTTAGGTAGTGCTATTGGCAGATCCCCCACCAGCAGAGTTGCATTATGCCAGCACATTACTGGGCCTCTCTTGATCTGATCACAGACAGCCCTTCCTGCTCCCTCTTCTTATTTTGTCAGGCAGCACAGCTCTGATGGAGACATTGGTAGGTGGCAGAGTGGGTACAGATACTGACATAACAATTTCCATAGCTTTACACTGGCCAGAGATTGCTGAAGGATGTTCCTTGTGTAGGAATTTTCCCATCTAGTTTAGATTCACTCTGACATGTATGACCAGTGTTGAAAAAAACTTTAGATCACTAGAGAATTGACCCCTGTATTCTTAATGGCTCTGAAGTTTGTGATTGTTCAGATCTCAGATTTTGATTGAGGGCTATCTCTTCTGAAATACACAGCTCTCTGTTGACAGGAGTTGCTGTCCTGCTTCCAGACTCCAAATAGTGGGGTCTAGCACCGTTGGGGCCTGGATATTTAATGCAGTTGTACTGGTATGCTTTACACTGGTTTTGTACAGAGATATAAATTAAACGTGGATCTGAAATGGACAGATGAGTAGCTGCAGGCAGTAGACGGTTATTACTGTACCTCACAATGAGGTGACAAGGGAACAAGTATTGGCTTGTTTACCATCAGCAAATAGCTAGTTTAGGATGAGCTGCTGAAACAAAACCTGCAAGGTATAACTTCTTCCTTACAATAAGCGTATAATCCTACATCAGATTGAAACTATGCTGGTGTGCTGTATTTTTATATAAATATTATATTTTTATATAGATAGATATGTTTACTCCTTTAACACTGATAAAATGTTGATTTTAGTGAGGTAATGTGCCTACTCCCTCCGTCTGTTTCATTACCATCTCATCACAGTGATGAAAGCAGTGTATAGCTACTTTAAGTGACCATAGTATACGATTATGTAATGAGTTAAATGCTTGTTCCTGATTTCTGCACCAAAGTGCACAGGTGTGTTAATGCAAGAGCAAATTTTACTGGGGGAGGGGAAGAGATAAGACTCTAGTTGTCTATTCCTCTAAAATTTTCTGATCACTTGCCTAGACACTTTTCTATTTTTTTAATAAAAAATTGTGTAAGTATTGGAAATTGAGAAAGTTCTGACACTTCTGAGATTTGCCCATAAATAATTAGTTGCAATCACAGTGAACAGATCTTTTTAGAACAGTGCTATGTTAATTTATAAAACACTGATGGGCTAGTTAGGAAAGCCAAGCTTTAGGCCCCAAGGAGGGAGAGTCTTAGCTTTCGTTTTAATAATTAAGTAAGTTTGCAGTCCTACTCCTCATAGATATATCCTTGAAAATATAAACTACTTATCAGAGATGAAAGTAACATGCAGCTTGGCTCTTCTGCAGCATAAGGTCATCTTTGTGCATAGTGGTGTGGAAATGGAAAAGGGAGACTAATGGACATGTTGGGCAGGAGTGGCAAATATTGACTTAGTTTTAAACTTCAAGAATAGTCATTTAAATCTACTTCCCTAACTCATGTTAACTTTTTTTTAAATCCTTTTTAGAGGACATTTCTCAAAGCTGAAAGTGAAGAAGAAATTTTTGCCCATCTTGGCTTGGATTACATTGAACCATGGGAAAGAAATGCTTAAACAGCTTTGCCTGTATAACTTCATCAGCACTCAGAACATTGTCAGTGCCTGCTTGGCATAGAGCTTGTAGACTTCACTGCTATAGCATCTTTCTAAGGTGAGAGAGATATATGCTTCAAATATCAGTGTGCCTTCATTGTTTATCAAGAAAATTATGGAAAAAAAAATTAGAATTCATTACAGATGCTAATATTTTAAGTGCTTGTAGAAAATAATATGTAGGAGATGAAATTTCATCACAAGTTTTGGACAACAGTGTGTTTTGAATGTTCTTGGTCATCGTGCTTGGTAGTTGTGCAAGAATAGATTGTGAAGTTTTAATAATGGGTTAGCCAATCACTTGTTTAGGGTGGTTTAGATGAGGATAATCCTGTCTTGAGTGGGGGAAAGAGGGCAGTTGGACTTAATGACCACCTGAGGCTCTGTCCAGCCCTACTTTGTTTTGATTCTGTGAAATAAAAACCTTACGTAAAAATGATTGTTTTGTGTCACTCTGTATTTTCTTCAAATCCTGCACCCCATGGTGCTCAAACATTTATTATGGCAGCTGGGGATAATTGTGACACAGGGAATTGTTAGGCTTTGTCTGGTACCTGAGAATGGTCACAAGAGTGGCAGAGAAACTTAGGAGCTGGAGGTACTCCTAAAACTCAGGATAATAATCCCGTGACCAGTCATACCTTGTCATAACACAAAGCAGACCTGTCTTAGGACAGAGTCTGGGACACAATTTGCCAAGAAGGTAAATTCCAATACTAAAGCTGAATTGTATCGGTGGCTATTAGAGCAAATTGGGAAATGTGCTTTTGTACCATGAAAATTCCCAAGATTTCAACATTTTCCTACTCTGCACTGGACTCATAGTTTTATGAAACATGGATCAAGACACCTTAGTGTAGCCAATAAGTAAATATTGGAACAATTGGGATGTAGGTGGCCTATATTGGAGTCCCCGCTTTTCCAGCTGCACACCAAGTACTTGAACCACAGTATCCCAAATCTTAGCTGTCCTAACTACCATGTTATTGATTATTTTCCATTGGGGCACTATTTGTATCATGCTAGCACTGGACTACTTTCAAATTAATAATTAAATATTAATTGGTTTAGAAATTTGAACACAAATCATCCACATCCCAGATGAATGTCCTTGGTCTACCTTGACCAGAAATTTCTTCCTGAACCTGAAAAGTCTTTAACTGGTATCTTCCCTTAAAAAATATTGAAAAACCCATTTTTTTATGACAAAGCATGTTTTCTTAGAATATTCATGGCCCATTTTAGTGTCTATAATAGAAACAATAACAAGATTTGTAACATATTTATGCTCTAATGCATTTCTTCCTAACAAGAACATTTTTTGCTTTTACATTTTAATTATTTTACATTTTGACTATTAATTTTATATTGTAGATCAAAGGTGATGACAACACCAGGAGTGGCCAACTAATATTCTCTCTGCTTTTAGAGAAACCCTGAAGGCTGATTTCACATCTCCGGATGATAAGGGAGAAAAGGAGAGTGAGGAGGGCCACATACAGCTATTATTACTGATAGTAATGGCTTCCCATATTTAAATTATATTAATATTCCATGGCTAAGTGGACTTTAAAGGTTCCACATATGTATAAAATATATCAAAACTAAGAAATAATTTGACAAAACTACTGGAAGGCTGACTTAAAGTGCTGAAGTTACAGTTTCATAGTTAGTAGGGTCAGAAGGGACCTGAGTAGATTATCAAGTCCGACCCCCTGCCATGGCAGGAAAAAGTACTGGGGTCAAACAACCCCAGCAAGGTGTACATCTAGCCTCCTCTTAAAGACCCCCAGGGTA
>NW_017728951.1:28424435-28431116 GCF_001723895.1 Crocodylus porosus | reverse complement strand
CTCTGTGCTACCTGGTGAGGATGTGTATTCCTCCTTAATGTAGAGTGGCACACCCCCGCCTTTCCACCCTGTCCTATCCCTCCTGTACAGTCTATAGCCCTTGATATTCACTGCCCAGTCATGCGTTGGGTCCCACCACGTTTCAGTGAGCCCCACTATGTCTGGGTTGGTGTCTGCTAGCAGGAGGGTAAGTTCCTCCTGCTTGTTTCCCATACTAAAAGCGTTTGTGTAGGGGCATTTGAGTTCTCCTGTGGATGTGTGCACTGGCCCCCTAATCACAGCATTGCCCTGGCCCCTGTTGCTTACCTGCATATATGTTCCACTCGTCGGTCTGGGCTGGGCTGTACTTGTGACTGTTGCTTTGTTTAGCGGTCCAAGGCTTCCTCCTTCCTCATCTTCCCCTTCCCCCGATGAGCCCAGTTTAAAGCCCACTGGAGGAGATCTGCCAACCTAGAAGAGAACACATGCTTACCTTTAGGGGAAAGGTGGAGCACATCCCACCCAAGCATGTCTTTCGTCGTGATGTGCAAGTTGTTGTCAAGGAAGCCAAAGCCTGCCTCAAGACACCATTCCCAAAGCCACCAGTTGGTCTCTGCGATGCATGTCTCATGCTGTCTTCCACGTCTGCTCACTGGTAGAACAGAAGAGACTACCACCAGTTGGTGAGAGGTAATTATAAATAGGAACCTTTCAGAAGCTGGTCCCAAAAAGTACTGTTTTTAATTTAGTGCCACTGTGAAGATAAGTTCTAGTACACATTTTATATGCAAGCATTGGACTCCTAGTTACTGAAATAAATAGAAAACTACCCATTCTTTAATCTATGGTAATCCTAATTCATAGTGACTAGGTTTAGTAAAGGAATGTTTTGTAAAAGTATAGGTACAAATTTGTGACAAAGACACTTACATGACAGGTTTGAAACCGAAACATTATTCTCACATTTTTTACTGGTCCCAGTCAACTAGGGAATGGATTCTCAAAACTGAATTAAACTGTATTAAAATTAAACCAGGGAAATAGAAAAATGTGATAATGGCATGGAATTTTATTTTTGCCTGAGCCAATAAATCCATCCCTTATATGAAGCTTTGCTAACTGAGCTGAAAATATAACACTACCTTCAAAAATTGCAGTAACTGGAAAGCACTCGTATTGCTTTCTGCTTCATCATCATGCCACTATATGAAGTACTTTCCATGGTGTTTCACATCAAGATGCTGACACTGAAGCAGCAATGAGATTTTGTTCAGTCCTAGTGCATGAGAACAAAAGCTTTAGCAGCTTTCCCAGATAGACTTCTTCAAGCAAAAATTTGTTAGAAATTATATATTCTGGTGGTGCTGTTTCTGCAGATTTCATACCACAGAGGAAGTATTTAATATTCTTATAATCCACAGAAAGAAGCTTTTGCAACCTATAACTCCCATTTTCTCTGCATGTGCCAGGAAGAAGTATGACAAACAGATATATATACCAAAGTTTCCAGTATGGGAGAAGATATGGCAGTGTTTTGTTCTTTCTGTCACTTCCTTCATTTTTAAAAATATTTTGGCATATGGGAAAATAATATTGCAAATTTCTTGAAAAAGAATGACATGACTGAATAACAAATATTTACAGTGAATTAATGACTTACAGTATTATTATTGTTAGGGGGCAAGATTCTTTGCCGTGTCTTATGCAGGAGGTCATACTAGATGATCATAGTGGTCCTTTCATGAAGTCTATGAAAAAGTCACTTTTTCTGTTCACACCTGTCTGAAAGGAGCAGCTATACTAGTTATTACCATAGTCATCACAGCATTCTGATAATGGACACCAGTGTACACTGGGGAGTGACCTGAAACATTCAGAGTTGGACTGTATGTCAGGTATGAGGCTTAGAAGAAATTGGTAACAAAATGGCCTCTGATAGTGCTGCATTGCCCAAGTCACAGAACATGCCGAGGCAAGATAAAGTATATGTTGTTAGCAGAGGATGTACACAGGAACAGAAACAAATTTCATAACAAGGACAAGTAGGCCATTCCTTGAAAGAGGAGGAGTGGAAAAGAAAAACAACAAACAAACCAAAAAAACCCAACAACAACAAGAGGAGGATTTAAATACCTAATATTTAATAAGCTTCAACATGTTACAGAACAGTTATTAACTATGACATATTTTATGTAATAACTGAGGCCATGGGGAGTACAGAAGCTGTAACCAGAGCTGTAGAGGTGGCTACATCCCTGCTCCATGATTCTGCATCCCTCCCCCCACCTCCCTCCCCAGGGAGGGCAGACCACACTGCAGGAGCAATGGCCAGAGATTTTTTTTAAGTCCCCAAATCAGGTAAAAATCCTGCCTGCTTCCCCCTCCAGCAGCTCCTGTTTTCTCAACTCATGCTCCCCTTACCCCTCTCCGCCTATAACTGCTGCTGTCTCTAGGGCTAGGGACACACATTCAAAAAGCCTGAGCCTGAATTGATTCAATCTTTGTAGGTTAGTCTAACCTGGCTAGGTTGAATTAGGTTGCTATTGCACAGACATTCTCTCTGGACTGAGGAAATGCAGGCACATGCCTGCAATGGCTCAGGCTTAGAAGCTGGGGTTGGGGAGGGTGCTAGAGCAACCCTCCCTTCCCTTCTACAGTGTTGAGCTGAGGAGGCCTGGCCAGGTACAAGCAGGATGTTTGGATTAGGAAGGGGTTTAAACCCCCACTGTGGCTTGCACAGTACTAGACATTTCTCTACTTGCTGCTCGAGGGGCGGGAGTGTCTGAGGCAAAGCAGGGGTATGCAGTGCATGCATCTGTTGATGATACTGAGTTTTTCAATCTCCCTCTCCCTGCTTCTTCATACTGTCTGCAAACCTGACAGGCAAGGGAGCCAGCAAGTAGCTGATAGCACAGTGTTTAGCATCCCATCAACAAAACAAAAGCCTCTCTCATTAGTTCAAGGTCTTCTTAAACAGCTTTTTCCAAGGAAAGAATGGAGGGACATTATCAGCTGACATGTTGATTAGCTCCACAAAGCCCGAAGTGTACACTGTTCTGTCTGCCTGTCCCAATGAAATTGGAGACGCATACCCATATAGACACATCTCAGCATTAGATAGCATACCACATGCCTAAGGTCCATGGGGCTGGGGTCCATACTGTGGGAGATGGGAGGGAGGAAGGAAGGTGGGAGGGGGGTCCCTGCTTGAGCAGCAAGGCGGGGGAAGCCAGGGAGACCATGCTGTGCCTGCAGTCTGCACCAGAGCTCTGGCTAGGGAGCAGAGGGGTGGGGTCAGCCCTGTTCTCTGGAGCAGAGAGCACAACCCAGCTCAGCCTAGCCAAGGGCTGCAAAGCATCTGGGATGCTGGGGGACTCTGGTTTAACTTAAACCAAGAAGGAGTCTGGGACATACATTACATAAACTGGTTTGACCCAAATTAGTCAAGTCTATATTCAACCAGGTTTATCTTAATCCAGTTTCAGTAATTTTGAAACTGGTTTATATGCACTGAATTTATGTTCTGTTACAGGTTTAAATCAGTTTCTAATCACTTAAACTGGTTTCTGTGTAATGTCTGTCCCTAGCCTGGCTGACCCAGGAGCAGGGGAGCTCCAGCCTGCTGTGCAGGAGCTGAGCTCAGCCAGGGACAGTGGTAATGGTGGGTGGGTTCCACCTTCCTGTGTCTGCTCCCAGGCTGGCAGGAAACAAGTGGGGATCAGGAAGGGAAAAGCACCACTGCCACTGCTGCTGTTGTTCAGCCAGAGCCTAGCTCCCTGCACATCCTAACTGTAGTGAAGCAGGGGTGGTGTTGGGGCTCCCTCTGCCCCTGGGTCAGCTGTGGACAGCAGCAGTGTTGGATAGGGGAGAGGGGAGGGAAGTATCAATAAGCACAGAGGTAAAAGGAGGGGGCATGATTCTTACCTGTTTTGAGAACTTAAAAAAGTCCCCAGCTGCTGTTCCTGCAGCATAGTCCAAAAGGGACATGCATCCATGACACTGCATGCCACTGGATTTGCCTCTGACTGAGGCCAATCCACCAATGTGCTGAAGTCCCTGAGCCCACTGCTGATATCACTGGCACTTGGCAGTGCTCCACACCTTATGGAATTGAGCCACAGTTAAGGCATGGAGAGGTTATAAGAAAGAATCAGGATGGAACAGGTTAAAGGAATCAAAGTCTTGATCACTGGAACATAGTCTAATCAAGAAGAGCTACTGCAATCTCCCTACAGTGCTAGTGGAGCTATAGAACACATTGGTAATAATTCTTGTAAACTTATGAAGGACAGGTGAAGCCTGGGGGATTGGAAAAGGGCAAACACTTGTAAAAAGGGCAGACCTATGTTTATGAAGGGCGGAGGGAAGAGGGAATTTCAGATCAGTAAGTTTAATACCTATTAAATTGCAAGAATGATTAATAGACTTTATTTTTTAAGCACCTAGAGGAAAATAAAATGATAAATCATGGGTAACATGGGTTCAGCAAAAACAAATTATTCCAAACTAATCAAATGCTGGAGTTTCTGGAGGTTGATTTAAAAAATATCTGCCCCTCCTCCCCAGTTTGCATGCCAAAGCAATTTGGCAAGATTTTTGAGGGGGAGAAAGATCATAGATCTTAAAAGCTTTAAAAAACCGATTCTGATAATTGGGCAGTGACCCTATGGTAGGGGGTTACAACAGTGTAACAACATAAAATTATAATAAGAATGAAAACACTATGTGTTTCAGAATTGTCATGCAATTTCTGTAATTTTCAATGACTGACAAACAGCCTGTGTCATGTTTTCCAACAATAAATTGAGCTTTGTTTCCCATATTTGGGTGGAGGAGCGCATTGTTCTGGCACAGGGATACACATAAAGAAATGAAGACTGAGACTTTAAAGGGCTTTGCAAGGAGGATAAACCTAATACACTAGATATGAGCTGATGCAGTTGTGATCTCTGTCTGCTATGGCCATATCCACACAGGTGCCTTAATAGGAGAGGATCTGAGTTAAGGCCCTTCCAGGTCTCTTGCAGCTAATTTGCTGGTGTGTGTGTGTTTACAAGTATAATTTTCTATATAATTTATTCTAATAAGCATTTGCCTCTGCTGCATTTGTACATTAAGCGCCTTTTATTTTACTCAAATAGCATGAGATGAAATGTGTTTAGCTGGCACATGTTTCCTTAGTGTAATAGAAGAACCACCCAGAGAGAACACCTTCATGTGCACTTTAATATGCAGTAGCCTATTTTATTGTACATTAAAGCATCACATAAAAAAACATGAAAATATGCTAATATACAGTAAAAAGGCTACTGCACATTAAGTATCACTAAAAAAAGCATTTGCTTTTGCTACTGCGCGTTAGAGCAGCTTACTATGCATTTATTTAGTACCTCACATTGGAGGTACTAAAATTAATGTGAAGTAGGAAAAGAGCATTAATGCATGTTTAGAAGTGCCCAGATATATTTACCAGTACTTCCTTATTAGACCCAGTATACTTAGCATGACTCATCTCTTGTGGCTATTCAGCTTTTCTCCTATATACCATTTTTATGGTATTGTGTATATTAGCTCTATCAAATGTCTTGTCTGGATTGGTTAAATGAAGATTTAGCTCTT
The DNA here is from genome assembly GCF_001723895.1 of Crocodylus porosus. NCBI lineage: Eukaryota > Metazoa > Chordata > Crocodylia > Crocodylidae > Crocodylus > Crocodylus porosus. Next base: position 28,425,518 of record NW_017728951.1, on the reverse strand, counting down.
GCAGGATGGAACTGCAAAGGCCTCAGTATCCCAGATTTCTTCTATTGTTCCATTCCAATGGGAAGCAATTTCCAAATATCCCTTCTTTCTTGGCATTCCATCATTCCCAGAATGTCCAAATAATGGTGTTTAGATTCCAGCTACAATTCAGTCTAGATGGGGCTTTGTATTCTGTCTTCTCTGCTTCATTTCTTTACCTCTTGAATTGTTTAGGTAGATATTTGATACTATGGTGCTTTGACTCCATCAATAAAAGGCATTTAAGTGGACCCGCCCCCAGTAATTTTTGTAAATTGTTGAGTCATAGGCTGAACCATAGAGGCATGTACCATATAGTCTGAATGCAGCAGCTTTTCATTTCCCTCTTTAATCCTTGCCCTGCTTTTTCAGCTCCAGGACAGGCTTTGGCAGCTGTTGCTCTTTGCCTATTTTATGTCATATGGCTACATCCAGATGAGTGCAAACATTTGGTTCCCTGTGGACAAGAAGCAGTGGCACACTTTGTGCTGCTGCTACATCCCCAGGGAATGTCCGTGCCATGTGCCTTCTGGCACACGGCAGGTTACCCTGGGTGGGGTAGGGGAGGCTGGGACCAGCAACTGTACTGCTCCCAGCCGCCTTACTTGGGATTCTGGAGGCCAGGGAAGTTGCAGCCATGGAGCTCCTGCAGCTGGGAGCCTGGCCAGCAGCTAGAGCATGGGTCCAGGGGGCCAGGCTCTGGTTTTAGGTGGTGTGCACTGATGCCATGTGTGCTGACGCACTTTTTTTCTGTGCAGGTTTTTTTGATCCTAGGATCTTCTCCCAGGGTCAAGCCCTGCCCCCATGCTGCATAGTAGTAGCACAGGAAATGCCTGAATGTGCATAGTGTGGTGCCACAGATGGTCTGCGTTGCTGCATACCACACGGCCATGCTCATCTGGATGCAGCCTACGTGTTAATTTGCTTTTTGTAATAAAAAGCTGTTAGTGTGCGTCACAGACAATCTATCGCGTGCCTCTGGATTTGCACTGGGTAGAACATGAGGAAATCCTAGGGAGCTGGGGAGACATGGGCACTTACATTTAGAATTTATGTGATGTTTCT
>NW_017728951.1:28399312-28424300 GCF_001723895.1 Crocodylus porosus | reverse complement strand
GGGCCCACATCTAGCTCAAGAATCTGATTTCTGTAACAGGCCCTGAGGATTGAGTGCACAGCAGTCTCAAAACTCAAAGCATAAAGTACGTCTTTGCTTCCCTCTGCCTTTAGCTGTGATTACATTTCTAAAACACATGCAGTTTACACATGAGGAGATACTCATGCTTTGACCTAGCCCAGTTGCATTGGTAAGCATACGTGATCAAACCACAGGTCCATTAAGTATGGTACCTGTCCCTGCTAGCTGATGCTTGACCCTTCAGAAGTGGGGAAAGCTTCAATAATGTTTAATTTTTATTTCATTATAAAATTAAATAAATGTAATTTATTTTTTTCAGTCTAACTGTGGATCATTGTGTTGGTGAGATGCTAAACATTTCCCAATCCTGTGGGTGATTAAGGGTTAGTAAAAAATCTATATTATAAAACATAAAATAAAAAATTATGAAAAGGACAAAAACTGTCCTCTCAGCTCAAGCTCAAGGGAGTTCCCCAATCACTAATAACACAGATCAATCCATAGTATTATTTGGCCTAAGGCTCTCTACTAAAACCAAGTTCTCTGTTCCAATATCACTTTATACAATGTCAAAGCATAACTAGGAAATATTTTTCCTGCTTTGCTTCACTCAAACCTCTTTGGAAACCTTCATCTTAAAAGCATGAAATCCTTTCTTCAGTCAAATCATGTTATGGATAACCAAGACAACCTTACATACTCCTTTAATCCAATATGCACAATAAAATATTACTTCTTTTCTCAGTTCCCATAATCAAAAAAGGTGCTAAATTGCATATCCCAGAATTCATTGAGCTGAGATCAAAGGTCACACTGCTGCTGCTAATACTACTACAGTTTGCAGCCAGCCAGCTGTGGCCATTAGTGAGAGACCTCTGTTTGTGTAGGACACCATGGATGAGTATTAAGTTTCCTCATTTCAGTTGCCTATGTGGCTGTTTAAGGAAGCAAACAAACTTGTTTGGTGAAGAAAGCAAAGGTACCTTTGAAATGTTGTATGTATTAAAATTCAGCTCGTCTCAAATACACGCAAGAGATACTATGCAAACTCTTTGCAAACTGTTATTCTTCCCTTGAAAATAACATAGTGATTCAAAAGGGCTTAAAGGGATAAGCTTTCAAACTATTTTACCATTACATTTTCCAGGTCATAAGAAGCAAAGAAATTTAAAGGCACGGTTATTTAAAAAATACCCAAGCTTGTGTGAGGAGAATTTCATTAGTATGTATGCCTACTTTCTTCAGTAGACTTTTGTTTATGTCTGCTATGTCTTTTCCACCCCAGGATACTATTCATTTACACCTGATAGAAAGAAAATAGCAAGTGGGTAATTTCTGCTATATCTGTAGAAATATTGTAGAGTATATTTCTGTTGCAGTGGGACATAGCACCACTGGATTAATACTGCCTCTGGACTGAAAGTTGATGGATAGTTTCACACAAAAAAGGAAATGCTACTAAAAGTTCAGAGGTTTACCTATCAGTCTTCATATTCCATGTGTTTAATGTTGATATATTATGTCTGCATGGTAACATTTGAAGTATATTTTTAGGGCTGATTCTTCCCTTCTACTGGTGATACTTGTATAACTCCATGGAGTTCAAAGGTATTACTGTTCTGAAAATGAAAACAGAATCTAAACCTAATTAGTCTGATGTGTGTGATGAGCCCTTTTGACTCCACACTGATCTGAGGGTCACCAGCAGGTAGCTGGTTGCAGGGTTAGGTTTGTGACTATATATTAATTGGGGACAGAGATATTTTTTTTCTTTTGCATGTCTTGTAGTGTAGGGCCATTCAGTTAGTAATAAGAACAGATGTTATGCATCTAATAGCAATATGTCTACACCCTTTAAAGGGTATGATGTAGAGAAGGCAAAATAATGTCTGTGTTGGTGAAAACATGAGCCAGAGAGGAATACAGGTCATGGATATCATTAAGTAAATAAGCATCAGAAGCAGATATGTTAGGCCTCTAACCAACTGAACTTGTTAAATATACTGCAAGGATATGCAGGGAAGGCTCTATGAAAAGCCTCAAAACAAGATAGAAACTGTGGATGAGTGGGCCATGTCGCTATGATTGCTAGCAACAGATGGCTGTTTTGACAATCCTGATAACATGAGAGCCTACGAAACACAATTCAAATATAAGAAAAGTGCCTCCATGAAGATGTTCTAGTTTTGGATTCAGCTTTAGGAAACAAATGAAATAATTAGTGAACAAAAAACCTACAATTTGTTAAAAAGAAGAAAGGATAAGTCTAGAAGACATAAAGGAGAAAAGAAGATATTGCAGCTATTGATGATGCAGTGATGCATGAGAAACCAGGGCAAGCACCAGATGACAAGACATCGGATAAAAGCAGGCGATATCTTGTGCTAAAAAAGCATATGCTTTGTCTATGGTGAGGAAGGCCATTATGTCTGAGCCTGGAAAATCATATTAGCTTGATGTTAAGGGTGGGACAAATTAGCCACAACTGACTAGGAGGGAATATTGAAGAAAAAGGGTGATGAGCTATTATTAGTTGCACATGTCAACTATCAGGATGTAAAATTTGTAAAACAGTAATTGAGGGCTGCAGCATATCTTATGTTAAAGGTTTGGGAGCAAAAGTAAACTGCATTATGTTAATGGAGTTCAAGAAAAATAGATGGAGTAAAATCACACGGGATGATAAAGAGAGCCATTTGTGACAAATGACTGCTATATGTAATTTGAAGATTATAAGCAGGGTGCTCACACAGAGGGAACTGATGCTTTGTGGATGCCTGCTTTAGTGCTTAGCTATGAAACAGGCACACAAGAAAGCACAGTTAAAATTTCTTTTAACATAATAAAAAAATTGGTGAGAAAATGGTTACTGTAAAATGTAAGGTATTCTTAACCTGACAGATGAAAATGTTAAGATGATAAAAGTGAAGTTTCTGAAGCCTAGGATTTTTGGCAGAGGTTTGTTGTAAAAGCATTATGACCTAGGTATCCATGCATTTAGAAAAGTTGCTAATATGGTATTGACATTTGGAATCTGAACTAGGATTACAGTACTTGCAAAGGCTAAAAGGCATTTTTATTGTAGCAACTCAGGAAAACTGAGGATAAGTTGAGTCCCAAGAGACCTCGATAATACAAGAGAATGAGAGCATGGCAAGTCAACAGTATTAGAGGACTTTTCAAAATTTTTGCAGAGCCCCTATATTGAGTAGGCTTGATGCAGAGTCATGTGAAAGGAAAGCCAGGCTGACTGAGGTACCCAGTTACATCCTTTTGTTAAAACACACTGTATGTCAGGTTTAAATTTTTTGCAGTGTGGTTTGTGGCAGGTTTTCCACTTAAGAAATCTTTCAGTGGGGGGCCCACAATACATCAGAAGATTTAAAGTTACCACTCTAACAGACTTCTGTTATTCATGTGATGTATTACGTGATATGCTAAGTGCATTCAAGTTCCTGGGAAGAAATAATTCTAGTTTAGAAAAGTTCACAATTTGCATCACAAAACAGATAAATGTATTAGATTGAACTAATTTTCTCCATTTTTCTCTAATTCCTCAGTCCTTTATGGAAAAAAGTGCTCCTTTTCCAGTCTTGCACCTGCAAGCAATGTCACAGAAATAGATATACTGATCCATGGGTGACTGGTTCCTCCTGAATCTGGGGGGCACCTACAGAAGCTGCTGATGGGACCCTGTCGGGGGGGGGCACCAGCTCTACCGATAGCATCAGTGTCAGACATCGGGGGAGGGGGGACACTGGCCCTGTTAGGGACGACACATGCACTCCCATGCATCCCTTACAAGTCGCCAAGATCTTTACTGCAAAGCTCAGCCCCAGCCAGCAGTTTCATGGCAAACTGTGCCTAGCAGCAGAGGCAACAGAGGATGTATTCCCAAATGGATGCACCTATACGCCACATGCCCAGTCTTACATATGGATTACTTAGATACCAAGAGAATCACCAGACACAAATGGCTACAGAAAATTAACCCTGAGGATCCTTGTCTAATAGGTTTGCTGTTTGCTCTTGTTGTCCCAAGCACTAACTGGCAAAGTGGGCTCAGAAGTTTTCATATTTACTTTTGGGTTGTGTATAAAACTTACTGAGAAAGTAAGTTAGAGAATATGGGAATGACTGTCACACCAGGGGTGTTGTCCACCCTCCATGCCATAGCTTTTTGCAATTTACAAGAGACAACCTGAATCCTACCATGCTTAAAGAAGGATGACACAATATTTTTCTGTGTAAAACACACACACGCACACACAGAGGAAAAATAAGTAATAATGTCACGACTCATAAAGTTTTATGGCACCAAGGCACTGTATGGTATTGAGCCTAGCTGAGATGCATGACAAAAGCTTTTGTTCCTGCTTACACAGCGTGATGTGGATGCTACTGCTGTCAGTCGAAATATGTGATTCTGTTCTCATGATGTTAGATTTATACTGATGTAACTCCTCTGTCTATTATGGAGTTACTCCTCATTTATTTCAGTGAAAGATCTGAATCAGACCCAGAATGCCTGTGTGGAGTGAAACTGATATAGAAAAAACTGCTGTCATCTGGGTCTATCTATATGGCTGAAGCCAATGCTGTGCAGAGATACTCTAAGCTAGTTCTGCACCTGTTTGCTGTGGAACTAGAAGCAGACCTAGTGCAGGGTAATGCAGGGTAATTACCTCTGCTGAGAAGCAGGGCTTATTAGCCCAGGTGCAGTCTTGCTTTAGTTGTATTGTTTACAATTCTGGAACTAGTGCATGGCAAACTAGCTTGGGTATTTCTGCACAGCGCTGCCTTGCATCATGTTGACTTTGGTATGTGAGTTAGTGCATTCATATTTAGCTCAGAGTATCTCTGCATGGTGCTGCCTTGAGTGAGGGAAAAATTACATAAGGATGTTTAAAAGGTTAACAAAAGATCTCAGAAGAATCCAGCTCCATGAACTTGAGAGAGAGGACTAGCATTCCTTAGGAAGGGGCATCATACAGAAACCTTCAGATAACACTAGATTATTAATGTGTTGCAGGAGGTCATTTTATAGTGTTCTGGATATGTCAGATGAGACTTCTCGATTTTAAAATGTCAAATTAATGAACAAATGTATGAAAACTGAAAGCATGCTCCTTAACTGTACAGAAATTCATCGTTCAAGTATCATCAAGGCGAGGAAGAGACGAAGTCTTGTCTTGCTGTCTGACAACCCAGTATCAAGCTGTCAAGCATCATTGCACTTATGCTACCGTGGACTGTATGAATAAAATATCGTCAGAGTTCTTCTCTGAGAGATAACACCACCAAAACTGCTCATGAAGTTCTTACAAAAGCAATTGTGATTTCCTGAGAAAACTGGCTAATTAACAGCTGCAAAGAGAATAACACATGCATCAAATGGTGATAACAAAACCCCTCCCTTCTATTGTCCATTATCTTACTGCAGATATTGGGCTAAATTCTGCCCTTAGTTACACCCAAGCAACTGAGACTAGAATATAGTTAACCAACTGTGTTATCAAACTAATTGATTTTGTGAAGAGGCTAAAAGGATGATACTTCTATTGCTCTGGCTATTAAAAATGTCTTAGCTAAACACAAAACTCAGTTTACTGAATTCATTAGCATTCATGACTGATAATGCAAATGTGAATTATGTCACGGTACACTCAATATACCATCTGCTCCAGAAATAAAAACAGCTGTTGGTAAATGTAAACTGCAGAGCTTACGTGGTATGCAATATGTTCAAATACTGTATGGAATACATAAATTGGATGTTGACAATCTATTGTGTTACAAGTATACAATCATTTTCTTGACTCTAAAAAAGGAAGAGCTTAGCTGCAAGTATTTTTGAGATGGTGGAGGAAATCATTGTGCCATGTCCCATCCAAATGGCTCTTGCTGAAGCCAGCCATTGGCAGGCTGCAGCAGTCATCATCTGCAGTTATGAGATGCTTTAGAAGTATGGACATAGATGAGTGTGCTCCTCTATACCAGAGGTTTCTGTGTGTGAATTTTCATAATGATGATGATAATGATGCCATTGCATTTTGTGTTGACATTATTGAGATTGAGTAAAAAATGTTGCTGAAAGAGTTGTTAAATTTCCAAGAATACATTTTGGAATTCTGATTTTGTGAAAACGAGGATAATGGAGATCACTGGATTCATGAGGAGGACAGATTTACATATGTCCAAGGAAGGTGTTTTGCCTTTCCTTGAATTTAGTTGCTAGGATACGGTTGGATAAGTTAGAGAAAGGCAAGAGTGAGGTTTTGAATTTCATATAACATGAATATGTACATGGTATGTCCATACCTCTGTTTGGGGGCAAGTTGAAGGTTTACTGTCAGCTACCCTAAGCCATATGAGAGTCACCCCTTTCTGTCTAAATTATACTGCTGTGGCAAACTACAGAGAGCAGAGGATGAGGCATAAGTAATGAACAAATGGATTCCTAAAAACAGAGTCCTTTTAGGAATCACATTCACTGATCATCTCTCTCTCTCTCTCTCTCTCTCTCTCCCCATGTGCTTTTGTGCTAAGCTAAAAGAGGAAATGGGGTGCTGAAAGGATGTGTATTGAGTGCTGACCCACAGTGTGTTCAATGTAGAGGAACTGGCTAAGAGAAAGCTTGATTTAGGCCTCTGATGCTCAAGAGAGCTGTGTGAGGTTGATTGAATTGCTGCTGAGAGGCAAGCTAAGCGGTTTGTAATGTGGATGGATGGTTGGTGTATTTGGGCTATAGGGCAGACTTGGGAGGCACCTTTAGGTAGTAGTATAAACTCACCCATCTTCTGATATTACAGTACTTGTAAGCAAATGGTCAATGAGGTTTGAATGAAAAGAACTACAGACCGGATTGTAGAATTTACATGTTTTTTATATTCAGCTTTCAGGTAGATTCTGTATTTCAGTGTAAGTATTTTTGCCAAGTTCTCTCTGTCTTAATTGGGGGAAAGAGTTGTAGAAGAGGTGATTCGCAAGAATTCTCAAGCACAATAACTGCTCTTCATGCAACAGTTACACATAAGCTCTGTAGGAAAGAGGGCATTTGGCTTTTGCTTTGAATGTTGCCCTAGACTGCCAGCTTAGACAACCATTGTATAATTTCTGGGAGAGAAAAGTAGCAGCGACATCTCTTTCTGGGAATCTTTGAGGTCCTCCAAATACTGACATACCATTCGCTCCTACTTTTCTTGTGGGAAACACAAATTGGGAAAATAGCATAACAATGCAGCTTTTAAGATAAAATCCTTACAGAGAAAACTGTAAAAGCTCAGGATTTTAATTTTAATTGGATGGAGAAGTAACCACTTTATTAGCATTCTAAGAAGAAATTTATCAGACAAACTATCACTTGAGTTTAGGTAAACATCTATGGTTTTGAATGCTAAAGTGTCCTGTCTCTAGAGTTTCTGTACTTCCCTAAATACTTCCTTGTTGGATCACTTCACAGTTCTCTAAGTCAATTACATAACCTTCAGATAAGTCTTTAAGCTTTCATAGTCCAATACACTCCTCTTAGCTGACTATTCTTTTCCTTCAACCTTTCAATATATCCTTATTCATTTATAACCCACAACTAGAGGTGGGCAGATTCTGCAAACGCTGTTTGCAAAAATACCCATTCAGATTTAAAGATGAATTTGCTGCGTTGCTATTTGTGACCTTCTTCACACATTGTCCATAAATATTTGTCTGAAAAAGAATATATGCTTTTAAGAATGCTGATGGAAAATTAAAGTCATGCAGATACATGTGCCAGCATGAGTTTGCTTCAGACCCTGAAAGTATCAGTGGGTAGGTCTATATGTGCTATTAATGTGCTTTAGGCTTACTGTGCAGTAAAATATTGTGCAGTAAGCCTTCCTCTGGAGCAGGTGTACGTGTGCTCCTTGTTGGGAAGCCTGGTATACTACTGCTCCCATATGGCTCTGCCCCTCTGCTAGCCTGGGGGCTGACAAGGGGCAAAAGGGCTGGTCCCAATGTACATGGGGCCAGGAGATCTCTGCTGGTTGCAGTGGCAACTATCTCCTGGCTCTGTGGACAGGACCTGATGAGCACAGGGCTAGAAAACAGCTGCTGCTGCAGCTGGCATAACTCTCCTGGCTCTGTGCACATTGGAATATACAGATGCCAGTGAGTCCCCTACTGGGTGGTAAAGCAACAAAAACTGTTGTCATAAATCCATAGGATGACATTGTTCACATTTCTTAAATAACTAGTAAAATATATATACTTAAGTATATGCCTTTCACATGTGCTTACTAATTTACAAACATAAAAAAGGCCAAAGACACGGCATACATTCTCCTAGTTCTACTCACATTCTTCTAATAGGACCTAGTTGCTTCCTCTTAACCCTTGAATTTTCCAGTAGGCCTCTTCTTTATGCTGTGCTATATGCCTGCTCTTCAGCTGATGATTTTGGATATTTCTTAATTAAAGATTTGTGCACATCTCGAAGCTAGTCTGGGGCAAGTGCTGTGGGAGAGAGCTGCAAGCTGAGCGCAGTCTCCCCGCTCCCTATAGAGCCAGGCCAGGACAATATAAAACTATATACAAATGTATTAATATTTACAGGGAACCTTAAAAGATAACTGTTAATATAAAACTGATACAGATATTTACATATAATATAGGACTAATTATCTTGTTTCTCTACAATGGATAACCACAACCGGGGTTCAGGTAAGTTACAAGTAAACACAGGTAAGTAATGGGGTGGGGTCCTAGCAGGACCTCAATATAGATTTTACATTCTAATGTTAGTTTTTCTTACTGATATGGAGCACACAATTCACAGGATACAATATCAAAAAACATAAAATACAGTATCATGAATTATAAGCCACATAAGCATAGAAGCAACCTTAAACCATTAAAAGGGTTCCCAAGGCCCTGCCACATCCCTGGGGCCTAGATTATGCTCTAGTGACCTGTGAGGGAAGACCTTATTGCCCATGGGCCTCACACCAAGCCCCCTAAACAGCCCACAAACTCAGAAGGGATCCTCCCTGAACCTCTTCTCCAGGAACCCCTTTCTAACCAAGAAGGACTTCCTCTTCCCTGTGGGAACCCTATTCCTTAGCAACTCACAAATCTGATGCCCAGGTGGGGGTCCTCGTCCGCTCAGCGACTGGCTTCTTGTTTGGAGAAGCACTCTGGAGCTTCTGGCTCCTCCTGGGCTGCTCCCCATTCAGAGCCTCAAGCACCATTGTGTGCTCTTGGGAGCTTTGCCTTTTGCTCAGGGTTGGAGGCCTGGACCACCTTGCGTGACTATGGGGCTCGGCCCACTCCTAGGCCCTCCAAGCAGTGTCTCCTGCACTGGGTTACCCGCCATGTGCTGGGAGATGGAACCTCGTGCTGCCATGGATGGCTTCTGGAGTCTCACTGGCTCCATGCCTCCAGAGCCCTGGCCATACACCAGGGATTGGAGACCCGAGCTTCTTGCTCCCAGGGTCAGGCTCAATGCACCCTGCTATGTGCACCGAGTGGCTGGAGACCTGAACTGCCTCACACAGCTCCCAGGATCTCACCCCGTGCCCCACACTGCACACTGACTGGGACTGAAGTTGTCCTCTGCTCCTGTCCAGTGAGAGGAGTCCACGGGGGCTCCTCAGGTCAGCAGCATATGCCAGCTGGGCAGCTCTTCCCCAGCATTTCTTAGTCCCACTCTCATCTCTGTCCCTCCATGCATCTTTCGTGTGCTGAGCACGCAGCCTCCTCTTCGGAGGCTCTGCCCCCTTAAGTTCTGCCGGACCTGCAGAGTGCAGGCTTAAACCAGGTTTGGGGCTCTACCCCTCACCCTGGCTAGGGGCAGGACACGCCCCTCTCTGCTGTTACCTGATTGGTGGATGGGCTTCTCTGAGCCCAGACATGCTGGGCTGTATCAGTAAGTCCACCACATAAATATATATTTCCCCTCCCCCCCCACACACATTATGTATATAATACATAAATATATTCATATATATAAATGCCAACATTTAAATATATATTCAGCTCTCCTCTGAATAAATACTAATAAACCATACTGTTGAATAAAAATAGCGTACAAAATTTCTGCAAAGGCAGTAGAATATTTTTTAAAAGCTGCTTGGGAAATAGAGACTTCTTTACAATTATCTAGCTGAAAGTAATGAAAGCACACACCAAGATACCAATAGCTGATATCCAGATAATAAAAAATCGGTCTACCTTGCTTAGATTGATAAAGATAATTTGATACTAGAATGGACGCTACCCTCACAGTCAAGTCTCAGTCCAGAAGTCCCCCTTTTGTTTTAATTGTTGGCCTGAACGAAAGATAAGTAATAACCCTGCGTGACAGGAAAATGATAATGCAGCAAAACACAATTTGGAGCCAATAAGAATTGTTTCTGCTTTTCTGTCAAATTTAGATGCAAAATATTGCAACTAATCTAGTAGCCGAGATCAGACGAACAATGCAATAACAATGGAAATACCTTGGGGACAGAAGGTGTTGAAGAAAAATATATCTGAGTATCAACCTTCATGTAGGGACCCACACCATGCTAATGAACTAGGCCTCCAAGGGCCAGCATATAGATTAGGAATGCTGGTGGGCCAAAAATGGAACCCCTTTGAGGAACATCAGTGCTGAGCTTAAGCTCTGCAGAATGAAAGAAGAGTCCAAGGTCTCAAACTGACCATCCTGCTTCAAATTCAAGGTAAACAAACCCAGGTGGGAACTGTGGTAAAAGATAGCACTTTAAATTTGTTCATGAGGGTGAGCAGCGATGACTGAAAGAACACAGAGAAAGACAGAGAGATCCTTACTCATGCTGAAGTGTAAAGTGTAAAGTCTTTTATAATTTTATCAATGTTTACATTTTGTCATTTTAGCATCTGAACTAAAGATGCTGAAGAAGATCATAATAGAGGGCTGGCCAGAATTCACAGGTTTGGTACTTGGGAAGGACAAGGAAGTTGGATAAAAGCTAACCACAGCAACAACTTTCATAAATGAGTGGCTGCAAAAACTTTAAAGCCAATTCAAAATGTCAGCCACCAGAGTCTGAATAGATTAAAAGTTAAACTATTTAAGGCTTTGTGGGCTAGTGTTGGGGATCAGATATAGAAATTAGCATGTAGGTATAAGATGAAGCAGACCCCAGTGTGTTTTAGGGGACTAACATCCTGTACAGATTGTTTGAGATCTTAAACAGCTGTTTGTGTTTGTCAGCAAACATGGAAGTGTTGCTAGTGCTTGTAGGAGTTGGTCACTGCAATGAAGATGCAAAACAGAACCAGATCATTGTAAATTTGTAAAATCTGTTGCAAATCTTGTCTGACAGCCTTTAAAATAAAATAAAGGAGAATAGGCTGAGAAAACAGACAAGGCAGTGGCATCTAAGAAGCAGGAGAGATCTGGGGGGAGAAGCAGTAATAGAATTCACAAGAAGCTGGTCCCTCCTGGGAAAGAATAGAGGTGCTGGCAGTTGACAGGCCAAGATAAAGGGCTGTCTTACATGCCTAACGGCAGTGGAAACAAGGACACAGGAAAGCTGGCGGAACATAAGTTTGAAAAATAAGGTTCTTGTAAATAAGGCCTGAAAAGAGCAAGTTGCTATAAAGTTAAATAAATTATACATAAAAGGAAAAAGTGTTAAGTAAATGAAAGGCACATCAGGAAATCAGAGCAGTAGCAGAAACTTCTCAAATCTCAGTTCACCAGGACTGTTGTCAAAATGAAATAGGAATGATTGTCTAGGAAGCTTTTCCCCCATTTTTGGGGCTTAGATGTAGGTTTGGGTTGGGATTTGTATCCCTCAGTTAAGATCCTCCAAGAGTCACCCTAAACATTTACTAAAGGAAATTTGACAATGAAAATGTGCTACTCCACAGTCAAAACGCATCTAAAAATTCATAGGGGCCCTCCATAGGAAGTGCAGACTTCAGTCATTAAAGTGGAATAAGTAAGCATTATGCAATTTACCTCTAGTTATTGAGGAGGATTTTCTGCAGCTTTCATGTATTAGTTTCATTTTGCAGTTGAAAAAGCTGCATTATTTATGGTGTGTGTGGAACCTGATTCTCTGTGGTTTATGAGAGCTTTAAAAATTTAGCTGCACATTACATTTCTCAGCATCATGCCAAGAACAAGTCCTAAAGTTGTGAGTACTCCTACCTTTTCCATTGGTCTCAAGACTACATCTAAGATTTACAATGATTTTCCAGAGGATCAGAGTTGTAGTAGACTGGATATTTAAAACATGAGAAGACAGGATTATTGGCTATTGTTTGTAAAATGTTTAAAGCTAAAAATGCTACATAAATAATATGGCATATTATAGTCAAGTAAAGATTTATTTTAGAACTGCTCAGTATAACAGGATCAACCATGGATCATTCCCACAATGTTTTGAAGGCGCTATGCTACTATGATGAGAACATATATACTATGGGCATCAATAAAAATAGACATTTATCCACACAGTAGTTAAACTTGCTACAGTCTCAGTTTATTTTCTATTCTAAAATTGGGAGATGCTGTTTTGTGGCTGTGAAATGGATTTTGGTTCTACTACAGATAATCATCGCAATGTAGTAAATTATTGCTGTGGTGTCCACAGCTCTCAGAACTGTCACTACCTTGAGCTCTGTTTTCTTTTTCCTCTTCTCTTTTTTTTCTCTAACCCTACAGTCTTCCCAATATTTCTCTTCTTACATTCCACACATCTGCCACAGTTAGTCCCCCGTTACCTTCGCTTCTGATTATACATTGCTTCTATTCTTAAATAGGCATTTAATACCAATGCCCATCTGTTTTCTTTTTATTAGTTTACTCCAGGTGGCTTCTTGCTCTGTACAATCCTCCCTCTCCTCTACTTCCTTCATAGGCTTTATTTTACAGCACTGGCTTTGTGCACCCTCACCTTTCATGATTGTTTATAGTTTTAACTCCAGTCTACATTTCTAGTTTCTCACCTTCCTCCCTCTGATCCTTCTCATTTTCTCTTTTGTTTGCTTTTTTGTCTCCTTGTCCTTTTTTGGCTGTGTGCTTTCTTTTGTTTCACGGTGCAACAGTTTCCTATTTCTTGTTTGCTAATATTCTCCTTTACTTCTCCAACATTCCTCCTTATTCTTCTATCATCTCTATAAATTCCATTATTGTCTTACTGAGATCCTTGTAGCCTTTGTTTCCTGGGTTGTGAAGTGTTTTGAACACTGAGAATACTCCATACTTAGTAATATACTAAGTTCTTAAAGGTTCAATGACTTTTTTTGGATTACCAAATAACTTAATTGAATAAGTGCATCCCAAGCATTTTAAGTTTCTTAAAAAAATTAAGAGCTAGGGTTTACTACATCATCTCCCACCTTTCTCTGTAGGTCTCAAGGCTCTTTACAAAGGAGGTCAGTATCATTTCTACTTTACAAATAGGATCACAGGGCACACAGTGAAATGATTTTCCATATTATGCCAATGGAAATGCCCAGACAGATCTGCTGAGTCTCGTGCCTTGCTCACTCTAGTAGGTCACACTGGAACCTAATTGGACTGACGTGACTAATTTCTTATTTCCTGAAGCACTTTTGATAAATTTGGAGAGCTATGCAACAACATCTTCCAACTGACTTAAGGATTTCCCCTGTGGGAAGGGGGAAGTATTCTTAGATGAAGTCCTGCCCCTACTGAGGTCAGAAAGAATTTTGACATTCCCTTTCATAGGGCCAGGATCTCAGCCTTTATATATAAAGTTTCTGTTAGTCAGTAGACCTATGTAAGGAATTGGCACAAAAGTCACAGGAGCAAGAAATGGCTTTACCAGGTCCTCATTAAGAATATTTCTAGAACACATAAAAGGGTAATGATCCTTGCTTCAAGGGAACTCATGTCCTCAATGGAAGCTTAGTTCCTTCAACTTGTGTGTTTTCCATTTGTCTCCTGTTCCTTCATGCTGTATGTGTATAAAATAGATGCATGAATGAAACACCCATCTAGAAATCTATTTAAGACTCTATGTTGTGGGAAGATATTTTCCCCATATACTTCTAAAAATGCTTTGGGTTACATTTCATTGGGCATGTCTACAGGCGCCCCTATGGCACCATTGGTACTATGTTGTCATTTAGTCCTTCCTTTTGGAAGGACGAAATGATGGTGCAGTAACAGCCCATACTGTGCTGTGCCAATGGCGCATGGCTATTTTTAGCTGCTACATTGCCATAGCAATGCACTATAGCAAGGGAGCATGTTGCTATGGTGACATAGCTGTGGCATCATGGTTTGTGCCCACCGACTCTACGTTGCCTTGATGTGCATTAGACAACATGAAACCATGTACTTCTCTTTCTATGCACTAAGTGACACATTCCAATAGAAAGTGTGGAATTTCTGTCCTTAAATTATATGTTTAAAGATCATGGGGCATTGGGAGACACATACAAATTAAAAAAATCATGAATCTGTTTAAAAAACTCTGTAGAATAAATGGGCTACTCACTCCGCCAGTGTTTTTGTCATTTACTTTTCCTTCCTGTGAGGGAATATGACTCTTGGTCTTTTGTAGTACAAGTGGTAATTATAGCTTTAAAAATAGAGAGCCAGTTTCTCTGCTGGGATAACTCTGAAGTCAGTAGAGTTATGTTGGGAGTGGGATTATGCATCTTAATAGCACTGCACATTCTAGAGTTCCACCACATCCATCATGTTGTTTGTTTGTTGCCAGACTTCCATAATGGTTTCTACAAGAGTAAAGAGCCAACTATTGTCTCAGTAAAAACCTTTGAATTCACTGATCCTTATGCTGTAAGATTAAGAGATTTGTCCCCTAACATTTTGAATGGGTTAAAAGACCAAAGTTATGAGCAAGCATGAGCTTTCACTTGTCCTATGTTTTGCTTTTGTAGCAATGTCTCCTGAGATGTGGGTAAGTAAATTCAATTTACAGAAGGCAAAATGAAACTCTACCTGAATTTTACTTGTGACCATCACAAGTAAAGAATGTTACCAAATAAATTATTCTAAGGGAAAGACCAGTCTCAGTCCTCTCCATCACACAAGACCATTTATTAATACTTGTCACTAGAGTGAGTTACTAGAAGTACAGCCTACACTGTAGTTTCTTATGAAATATGAATGGATACTTCCCCCCCCCGACTTAAAAGTTCATTGGGTGCCCAGAAGAGGAAGATACACAAGTAAGAGACATGACTGTGACCACCCTACTTGCTGTCTGTTCACAAATCTGTCTCCACTGGGATGACTACTGACAGTCCCAAGTTCTGAGTAGTTTCAGACAGCTGATAGGTCTTTCCCTTCCACAAAAATGTTTAACCTCCTCCACATAAAGCATATAATAGTCCAGATATACCACAATTAATATTCATTTCAGAATTGTTTTAAGGCCTTTAACAGCTTCAAGGGCTGATATCTAGAAAATGAACAGGATTAGAAATAGATGAGTTGTCCCATTAGACAGCTGGAAACCTCTAATTTCTTGTAGCAATGAGCTTTTCTTTCTTGCATTAGTGAATAGTATGGTCCTTTATTCAGCCTGATGATGATCTGAGGCAGATAAAAGATGGTTTTTAAAGCTCTAAAAGTTTTATTTATCCTTTTTTCCCCTCTTAGGCCTCTCTGATTGGATTAATTGTAGAACTGGAGCATGCTTGTACAGGGGAAGGAATATAAAAATATTATTGTAAGAATAATTTTAACAAACTTCAAGCCTTTTGAAAAGCAGTTTTTATACAAAAATATGTGGCATATATGCAGGCTATGCTGTGACTCCAGAGCTACAGATCAATTGCATAATTGTTTCCTTGTTGCAGAATCTAAACTTTTATGAAAAATAAAACTTCCCAGGTCTCATGGTCTGAAGGAAAAATATCTATATATGGAGCCATCATAGTTTATGAATTAGCATTCTGACATGCTGATGATCTACCCCATCGTCTTGGAGGTATTCTTTCTGAAGCCCAGTAACAGTAGCATAACTAAAGGGGATACCTGAGGAAGAAGTCCTGGGCCCTGCCTTTGAGGGAAATGGGGGGAGCACATAAATTGCCCATACCACATCCAGTGGCTTTTACTCTGCCAGCACCAGAAGTGCAGTGCTCTCACTACTGTGGGTGTTGTCACTGTTCAGGGCAGTGTTATGCCTCTGTCCAGCAGTAATTATTCTTTAGTACTAGTTTAACTGTTTTTCACTTAAGACTCTCAGAGGAAATACAAAAGACAGCTGAGTAGATGCTAGTATAATGGTTGGAGGGATCAAGAAGGGCCTTGACTTCCTGAGCATCTCCAATCGAGTCCTTTCTCCATCGCTCACCCCTTGCTCAATCCTAATGCTCCCCGGGGAGTCCTGATCTCTTGCTTCAGCAACAGGTAGCCAATTTCTTGTTGTGAAATGCATCACTGTGAGAGATTATCTCTTTCATAGGGTTACAAAATGACCTGAACTGTCTGCATTGTGGAATTAATCCAATAGATTTGTGGCAATAAGATGGTTGTTTTTCATTTATTATACTGTGTCTTATACACTTTCATATTATCTATTGCATGTAAACTGTACTATACATAACAGCAACCAGCCATGGGGATAGAGGTCTTGAATATGTGGCCTGTATAACACCACAATAACTCATTGTCAGTGAGAGTTCATTATTTAATGATTGTTGGTATTTAAAACCCTTTTAGAAAGGACATTGCTTGCAAAAGGGATACATTATTTTAAATCATACCTGGATTTTCTCCATTTTCGGGTTCACATGTGAAAATTATTGTGTTTATAAACTATGGAAGACATTGTGTGCCATCATCTATGGCTTTTATTCAGAAGCATGGTAAACAAGGGAATGCTAAATTATGTGAAGTCTGAAGGCACCACAGAAAGTGAACCAAGAGATGCAAGTGACAGAATTCATGACCAATATATATGAGTCATTCTGAGCCATAAAAAACTGATGCTTATTCCCCGGCAAACAAAAACAGCATGATAGTTTCTATTAAATTAATAAGAAGGAGGCCCAGTTATTTCTCCTCTTAGAGCACGCTTGGATGTACTGAAGATCATTAAAATAAGAGCTTCATCAGCATAAAAAAAATTATTTTTGCACAGCCAGTATCTGTTGATTTATTTTTTTATTTTAATTGCAATAGAAAATGCTGAAGGAAAATGCAAGTGACTTCCAATGACACAAATATTTAAGGAGATTTATCTCTGTAAATATTTAATAAAACATTAAAATAAACTTTCTAATTCTATACAATAAATGGTGCAACACACAGGTAAGGATGACAGTTCCAAAAGTGCCACTTCTCAGTTCTGTAATCAAGACAAAGATATAATGGGCTTTATTTGGGTGAATGTTCTTTCTAAGTGAATTGTGGTGGTTTCATGTTGTATAGGAAGTTTTCTAATGCATTTGTAAAGGAGAATATCATTTTTTGCAGACATGTAGCATTGGAATTTTAAGTAAATATGGGCTTTTGGTATATTTTTTGGGCTTGGCAACTTAATCCATGTTGAAAAGAAATATGTTTCCCTTGAAAATAGACTTGTCTTCTATTAATACTGAATTTTCCAAGTGCTCAGTTGTGGCTTTCTCATGGCTCTGAGCATGGCAGCACATTAGTAGCACTGACCTAGAAGTAGATAGGGAAGCAGACTAACTCAGAATTGGAGTTTTGTAGTTTCATAGTTTCGAGGGTCAGAAGGGACCTGAGCAGATCATCGAGTCCGACCCCCTGCCATGGCAGGAAAGAGCACTGGGGTCAAATGACCCCAGCAAGGTTTTCATCTAGCCTCCTCTTCAAGACCCCCAGGGTAGGAGCCAGCACCACTTCGCTTGGAAGTTGGTTCCAGACCCTAGCCGCCCTGACCGTGAAGTAGCACCTCCTGATGTCTAATCTGAATCTACCCTCTGCCAGCTGTGACCATTATTTCTAGTCACTCCTGGTAGTGCTGGGGGGAACAGTGACTTCCCCAATGCCTGCTGGTCCCCTCTGACTAGTTTGTAACAGGCCACTAGATCCCCCCTCAGCCTTCTCATGTGGAGGCTGAACAGGTTCAGGTCCTGTAGCCTGTCCTTGTAGGGCCTGCCCTGCTGCCCCCTGATCATGCGAGTGGCCCTCCTCTGGACCCTCTCCATGTTGTCCACATCCCTCTTGAAGTGTGGCGCCCAGAACTGGACACAGTACTCCAGCTGGCGGCCTGACAGTGCCGCAAAGAGGGGGAGGATCACCTCCTTGGACCTGCTTGAGATGCATCTGTGGATGCATGACAAGGTGCTGTTGGCCTTCCTGACTGCATCCGCACACTGCCGGCCCATGTTCATCTTGGCATCAATGATAACTCCAAGATCCTTTTCTGCCTCTGTACTGACGAGAAGGGAGTTCCCCAGCCTGTAGGTATGGTGCTGGTTCTTCTCCCCAAGTACATCACCTTGCACTTGTCGGTGTTGAATGATATCCTGTTCTCATCAGCCCACCCTTGTAACCTGTCTAGGTCCAATTGTAGCCTATTTGTCCCTTCTAGCATGCCCACATCCCCCCACATCTTAGTGTCATCAGCAAATTTGAACAGGGTGCTTTTTATCCCCTTGTCCAAGTCACTGATGAAGGTGTTGAACAGTGCGGGCCCGAGGACCGAGCCCTGCGGAACCCCACTGCCCACATCTCTCCAGGTTGAAAATGACCCATCCACTAGAGTTATCCAAAGAATATCAGTCTGCCTCTTGTTTCTGCCTCTTGCTCCAGTGGTAGAGAAAGTTGTAAAATAATATGCATTTATCCCATGCCTGTGCAAACCTATTCTCCATCTAAGCACATGGAAAAGCAGCGGCCCTCTAGAGTCTATTTGTCTCCTATGGTGCAGCTAACCCATGCAAGGATACTGTGTTTATATTTCAGGGCTTTTCAATATGTGGAAATAACCCAAAATAGCTATTGCAGAGTAGGATGGTAATATAAACAGTTCCTCCTGTGGTAAAAATAAGAAGAGAATAAGGAAAGACATAGGGCTGTACAAATGAGAATGGAGGCGAGATTAAGAATAATTTAGGTACAGCTTCAAAATAAAATGAGTACTTTGGGTTCTCAGTAAGGTCAGTGATCACAGGGGCAAAGGTAAGATGGATAATGTGAAAGCAGGTATGAAAATGGAAAGTAGCACAACCAAGATGGAAACAAAGCTCAAGCAGTTTAATGGACTCAGTTTTTGGGTTATTCTGGATAATTTACATTCCAGAATTCTGAAAGAGCTGACATGCAAAATGATATGCCCTGTAGCAAAGATTTTAAATGAATCTATCAAGGCAGTATTTTATGCCTGGAGAGTTGCATAATTCCTATATTTAAAGAATGGGCTGAAGGAGGGGGAGTTATCCAAAGAATAACAGGTCTCTTGATATAACCTTAATAGTATGTAAGGCTTTAAAACCAGTTTTGAAGGAAAAGATAATTAAAGATGTAGACACAAGGATAAAATAGAATGAAATGCAACATTGGATTACCAAAGACACCTTGTAGCAGACTAGCCCGCTTCTTTTCCTTGACTAGGTAACTAATATTATAGATTGGGGTGGCCAATCTGCAGCATGGGTGCCACATCAGATCAGGGAAGGAGCAAGTTTCAAATAGGGCAGAGAGCAAAAAGAAAAGTAGCGCATTGGGCAGGGAGCACAGGGCTGGGAGCAGAAAGGCTAGCAGCAGGTTGGGCAGGGGAAGGGGACTGGTGTGGCACTTGGGGGGGTTGTAATTTGTGGCATGCCTGCCAAGAAGGTTAGCTCTCTCTGGCATGGACATGGTAAATGTGGCAGATTTAATTTATCTGGATGCAAGTTAAATATTTCATATGATGTTACATGAATGGAGAGGTGGTTAGCCATGTTATTTTGAAGACAGACATAACATGAGGCAGTATGGCACCTTAGAAGCTAATTGGTTCAGAGAGGCATGAGCTTTTCTAGGTAACAGCCTACTTCATCACATACTGTGAGACAGTTAGTCTCTAAGGGCACTTTTACATATGCTCTAGGGTGGAGGGGCACTTGAATTAGAGCAGCTTTATAGTTTAAAGGGCCCCTACCACCATTTTGAAGTGCAGAACACTGATACGTGTGATGTGGAGGCTGGAATGCACTTATTAGCATGCTCCAGTAGACTCAGTTAATTGAGTCTGCTCTGACATGCTTTAATTGCAGGACATCAGAACAACCTCTCAGCACATCTACAGACACCCTAAGATACTACCTTAGAAATTTTTTGTTAAATGGGAGACGGTTGGGTTTAGCACAGAAATTGGAAGATAAGTAAGGAACTAGCTTAAGGGAAATGTAATGAGTGGTGTTGAAAGGGGATAGGGATATAGTCTAGGAATAATTTTGCTTAATATTTTTCTTAATAAGCTTGGTGCACAAACCAGCAGAACACTAATGAAACTGTGCTGAAGGTGCTAAGTTAAGAGGCATCAAGTACAGAGGAAGATCATATGAGATAAAATGGCATAACATTCACCCTGAATGAAGCACAACTGAAGTTGAAGTAGTTTTGGTATCCTATATCACAGCAGAAATGTGCAGGTGTAACTGTTCATCATAATGGTGAATATTAATACAATTATTATGTCATGGTTGGCAACTGCCAATCCTCCTGGATCATGATGTATGCATGAGGACCATCCAGACCTTCAATATGCATATGCCTGGGCAGGAATGTTTTTTTTGGAGGAGTGAAGGTTGCTCAGACCTTTTATCCTCCCTTTAGGCCACTGAGACAAAATCCAAAAACCAGACTGAGTCTAGTTGTTTGGTATCTCCATAGGTGTAGTTGTATAAGAATCTGGGAATGTAACCCAGGTTTCCTGTGTGGTAGACAATTCTACCACTGAACCACAGGGGACTCCATGTCAAAGTTGAATGCTGTCTATAAATGCATCAGGATTTAAAACCAGGAATGGTAAAGAGCTGCTTAAATGAGAGGACAAGTTTTGCACAAAAACAAGTGGTTAAACTGACTGGAATAAACTTAGGCTGGAAAATACAAAGGGGTTCCTAATCATTAGAACAATGTGGTCTCATCACAATCTTGCACTGGGAGCAGTGAGGTAAAAAACCCTAACCGCTTTTAAGAGTGAGCACAGTACTTTTTTGAAAGATACTTGTAATAGCAGGGGACTGGAGTCAGTGACTCAGGAGTTTTTTTTCCAGTCATGTGTTCTTACTAGCTATTCTGCACTGATTTACCACGGTTCCTGACTTAGGAGCATCTACACATGCAATTGATGTGAAGCAATACATTCTGGAGCAGTTTGAGCTGGAATAAAGTACTCCCAGGTTCAGCATCTACATATGCACCTGGAAAGCAGCAATTTGAGCCAGGATGGAGCAATCCTGGGCTATCAGGGAGCATGAGCGGGTAGGGGGGAGTCAGCTCCAGGTGGTGGCATCAGGCTGTGAAGGGGATGGCTGGGGCAGGAGGGTGCTGAAAATGTGAAGCCACATGGCTAGGCAGCAGGCAGGAGTTTACCCCTAGCTGACTTGGCTAACTGGGCACAATTTATTTCTGTGGTCAGCATGTATACATGCATTTAATTGTAGTAAATATCCCCAGTGTAATAATACTGCCCCCTCATAGTATTGTGATGTTAATTAGTTTGCTGTGGCCTAATACTGTTGCAGGTGTAGATGGTGATTCTTTACTCCACAGCTAATTAGTCTATTCTGCAGTTAAGCACATGTGTAGATGTGGCCAAGGAGTGGCTTTACTATTCCATCAGTAACTGGGTGTATATTTGTTCTGCAATATCTTTTCTATAAATACTCATGCAGTGCAGGTTCCTCCTTTCACTGCTGGTGTGACCTCTCTTATGAGCATACTTAACTGAGATGACAATGCTCAGGGAAGCCACCCTACCCCACAGTCTTCAGATTTTGCATCCTTCCCCCCCTCCTGCACTTCACTCTCCAGCACAGTGAACCCTGTTTATAGTGAATCCCTGGAGAGTAATGTTTTTGCAGTCTCATTACTACACAGTGTATTAGCGTGTAGCAAAAACAGCTTAATGAAAAAAAATCCTGTTATAGTGAATGATCATTTGGCAGCATTGGTTGTTTTAATAAATGCATCACTTTAAACTAAGCTTTCACCATCTGTTCTGGCTTCTAATTATAAATTCAAAAAGGACATAATTCACAAGTGTATCATAAAGAGGATAATGTAATTGATTAAATGATATCTCCTTATGTATGTGTTGGTTATTCAGTGCCTCTGTTTTTGTTTTTATTTAACACATAAATCAGGGGTAATGCAATGTATAGTGACTTTTTATGGCAAACGTGCAAGAAATTAACTCCATTATATTTGAATAAAGGAAGGAAGTAAAGCTAATGATGAATGGAAGGGGGAGATGGAAGGGAGAGGTAAACATTATCTGACCTAGGATGAAGTGGATATGTATCAACTCTGACTGGAGCTGGAACAACCCACTGTCCTACAGTGCTGCTGAATACAAGAGCTTTCTTGGCAAATGTCCTATGGTAAGCAAAGAACAAGAAAGAATCCACTTTCTTAAATGGTGTCTCGTGTCCTATCCATGACTCTCTTTGTAATATAATGATGTTTCCTCCTTGTTCATAAAATAAAGTATTGGTTGTTTATCATAGGGTGTGTCTACACATGCATTTACCGCTCAGTAAGTGGTTTTTAGGTCAATGTCTATATGTGTAGGCATTACAGTGCAGTAATGCTGTGTGTGGACCAATTTGGGAGTAAAGCTAGTCCCAAGTCAGCCCCCATACACGGTGTTACTGAGCAGTAATGGGTCTACATGCTCACTACTGTGCAGTAACGACTTGGGCATAAATTTTCTACCTGCATGTTGTTGGCATAAATCGCCATAGTTTCTGTGCAGTAATCTAAATTACTGTGCAGTAAATCTGCACATGTAGACATGCCCATATTTGAGCCCTTTATTTACTCTTAGGGACCCTGCAATTAACTATGTTCATCTAAGTACTTCAGCTTCAACTAGTGTGAAACGCTAGAAAAAGAAGTGGGGAAAGAGGTAGGTGACAAGGCAGGACAGTCGAGCACAAGATACAAAGAAAAATATTAGTAAAGTGTAGAACCAACTAGTAGGACCAGGTGTATGAACTGTGCTCAAATAAATTCTAGTTTCTTTCATTTTGTTTCTCTGAATTTAGAACAATACAAAACAGATAGACCTTTACCCTTCATACAGACATATTAGTCTGTATAATAACACAGCCTCTTTTTTAAGTGTTGATTGTAAGTAGGGTTTTCAGTACCTCATTATCTCCCAGCTGGAGTTCTTTTCAGCTCATTGAAATCTGGCTGAGACTTAACCCCTCTGCAAAGCCTCAGGTTGCTATCAGGCTTGGTGAGACCTCCTTATATGGACGCCACCAGGGAAAGATGCAGCTGAGATTTGGAGTGCCTTTTAGAAAGCTCTAAAAGGAGTGTATGCTCCTTCAGTGTCACCTATCTTATTATTTGCACTTTAGTTTCAATTGTTTTTCAGCATTCATGACAATAACTTCTGTAGTGCAAGTTAAAGTATGTGTAATTGTATCATCGTGCTTCTGTTACAGTATGCCCATGAAAGCAGATTATACATCTGCAAGTGCACAAATTGGCCACTGAGTTCTGAATCTGTAGTATTAGAGAACATTCGAAAATAAGCAGAAAGAATGTTCTTTTGTAAAGTCAAAGTGTATGGACAGAGTTCTCATTACTGATGTATTCATTAGTGCCATCAGTAGAATGTATATATCCTGCAGCTTCCTGGGTTCCCAAATAATCCTAGCTCATTTCTCCCAAGTGGCTTTTCTTTGTTATGTCCTTTGTCTTCCCATTTAAGGAGCTACAGATTGCTAGTACTTTGTGACACTAATGTATATTTAATCTAGTTCATTAATTTTGCAGTTTGGCCTTAATCTTTTCCCAAGGTCTGTAGTACACCCAGGTTGTGTCATGTCATGTCTTTTTCTCTTGCTATAATGTCTCCTTCCCTCATTCTGACAGGTAATTTAGTGAGCCTGCCACACACCTTTCTCACACCTGACTCCATGGGATATGAAGTCAGGGACAGAATGCTGTTGGAACAAAATACTTCTTAGCTCTTTGGAGGCATGATGGATAGATTATAGATTTTCTGCTATAATATTCCATCTATATCATATTATATAAGTTAATATTTGTATTAGCTTTCAAGAATTTCCTAAAAATAACAATGTGATAGGTAGGTGATCAACATTACTTTCCCAATTGGAGAGACATTATGTTCATAATCTCTGTCTTCTTTCATGGATTTTTTTCTTTACGAATTCCATTTTTATATTATTTTAGTATAGTAAAAGTAATTTGATATTGTCCTTCATGGTAGATGGGAGGTATAGTATATATGTGAGGTTCTGCATAAACGTGGAGAACAAAGAAAGCTAAGCAAAACTATTTTAAAATCATAATGATATAAATAAACCTCTGTCAGAACACCAGAACTAGAAGAGTGGCACCTTATAGATTAATTTGTTTCAACTGATATATAATAAGGTAGCCTCAGAACAGCAAATACAACAGGTATCTCAAAAACATAGCACCTAAATAAGAGTATAGACAGTATGCACCTGAATAAGAGTATAGACAGGGCTGTGCAAAGCTTCAGTCCCTGATTTGATTCGGCGGTGATTTGGCCCAATTTGGTGGCTAAAACTCCAAATCTGAATCAAATCAGAGGACCCTTTAATCTTTCTGTATTGATTTGGAGAGATTTGGAAAGATTTGGAGACTCAGACATAGACAGAGCTTTAAATGCTTTTTCTACATGCCTCTAGGTAGCAGGGACTTGTGAATGCTGTGATGGTGGGGTGCATACAGTCTCCCACAGAAGCACGGGGTGCTCCTCTGAACGCTCAGCAGCAGACCCAGAAGTGGACCAGAAGCACTTCCATTCCACTTCTGGGTCCG
>NW_017728951.1:28387081-28399107 GCF_001723895.1 Crocodylus porosus | reverse complement strand
CACTCCTGTGGGACTCTCCATGTGCCCCAATATCACAGCGATCATGAGCTATGCCTGCTACCTCAAGGTATGTAAAAAAATTTTAAAGCTGCATCTGTGTCCAAATTCCTGATTCTCTGAATCAGTGTTGAATCTTCAGATTCGGATTTGGCCAAATCGAATCAGGGACAGTGATCCGAATCAACAAATTGAATCATTATCCCTGATTTGGGCCAAATCTGAATCTGAATCGAATAGGGCCCACTTTGCACACCCCTAATAGACAAAACTTTCTGACCATATTGCAAAAGCAGCAGCCAGGGATTTTTCCTAAATCCCCAGAGCAGGCAAGTATTCCTTCCCACTTCCCCTCCATGCTCAGCAGTATATTACCATCCTCTCCAATTCCTTTCCTTCTCTGATTACTACTGTTACTGTCCCTGGCTGATCCGGGGCAGGGGGAGTTCCAGGGCCACTCCTGTCCTGCTCCAGTTGGGTTGTGTGGACAGTTGTGTTCAGCTGGTCACAGTCACAGCAGCAGGTATATTCCTTATTTTTTCCCAGTCTCCCTGCATATTCTCCGTCAGCCGAAGAACAGGTGTGTGTAGGGGGAACCCACCTGCCACTGTTCCCATTTTAGTCCAGCTCCAGTGGATCTGGAGCTTCCTTCCCGCAGATCAGCTGGGGACAGTGAGACAGCAGCAACAGTGGAATGGGATAGCAAGGAAAGGAATGGAGGGGAAGGGATATGCAGCTGAACACGGTGGGGAAGGGAACTGGTACAGATACGTAAAAATCCTGCCTGCTCCCCACCCCTCAAGACTTTAAAAAGTCCCTGGCTGCAGCTCCCATGGTATAGTCTGACCAGCCATGAAGTGAGCGGAGGAAGTGGGCTCAGAATTGGGGTACAGCCAGCCTGGAAATG
This sequence comes from Crocodylus porosus, assembly GCF_001723895.1. NCBI lineage: Eukaryota > Metazoa > Chordata > Crocodylia > Crocodylidae > Crocodylus > Crocodylus porosus. The sequence goes on along the minus strand of NW_017728951.1, from coordinate 28,398,203 downwards.
TCAGCTGCTGCTTCCGGATCTCCATTTATAAAACCCTGGATCCATCCATGCTCTGATGTAAGCTGTCGGGACAAGATGAATATTCCAGCGATACAGATCTAGCAAAACTTCTCCAACTTTAGCCCTTCCTCATTTGGTTCAAAGTTTAGGCTACTCAGCTGGGGTGTATTACCAGGGGACCCTGCAGACATAACAGATCAGAACAGCTGCTATATGCTCCTGGGCAGCACCTCCCTTCCCTTTAAAGAGCAGCCAGAATGTATGCTTGTGCATGCCCCAAGTAAGTAAAACTCTTAAACGAGGCTCTGACCCTTTCATTAAAAATGCACAAGCAGGCGCATGAACTCATGCATATGAAGTCCTGTTGACTTATTTGGGGCTTGGAATTGATGCGGAGATCTGTGTTCCAGTATTGCAGTCTTGGGGTTGGATCCAAAATTAACTGAGTCAGTAGGAGCTTTTACATTGACTTGTGAATGACTTAGTCATTTACTCCAAATGCTGAACAGATATGTCTGACGACATCTAACTTATTATACATTGATATATTGCTCTGTGACTAACCGGAGTCCTCAAACCAGCATATCATCACAATATGTCAAAAACATATTGTGCAGGATCCCTCTCTATTCAAGAAAGATTGCTTACAGCAGAAATCTTTTATTGATTAAAACCAGAGAACACCTGAATGTTGTTGTATTCAAGGCAACAGGAAGCTTGCTTGATATATTTGGGTTCACTAAATTAATTCAAGGTGATGAACCTCATATTACTGTTACTGAAATGGATGTATTTCCCCACAGGTCACAAACAAACAAGTACTTTTCTATGTAAGGGAAACCTGAGCTGTCTATCAGAGAGTATGGAGGCAGACAAACACCACTAAAAGTGGGTGGCCATCTGTATCTATCTATCTATCTATATACACATACACACACCATACATAATTTTTTTTTATTGTATTTTCTCTTTTTCCAACCCCTCTGTACTCCTTTTACACAGTCACACAGTATCTGGCTGTTTTACTTTTTCCTGCTTTCTATTCCATTTACTTTAATTTTGAATTGGGTTTTCTTGCCTCTAGGCTTTGTTTTCATCTTCAGTAGTATGTAGACGTAATATTAGAATCTGAGTCCCGCGTTTCAAACCCATCCTTTTCCGTTAGTTTTGAATTTAGCCAAAAGAAATTTGCCTGTCCTTATTATAAACAGATACTTAATGATATGACATCAATTGATCTGGAATAGAAATTTTTGGATCCCAAGGGATATTAGAGTTAAATAATAACAAAAGAAAATGTACACTTTATAAACAGAAACTAATTCTATTCATAATGTTAGTCCACAATGATTCAATAGAGCAGACTTTTAAGCTGTGTGCCCACAGACCACATTTTTTTATTTTCCAGTAAGAGGAGAGCAACCCTAACTCAGAGTTATTAGTACATGTTGGAAATGTTTACAGTAGAAATTATTTTAATTACCCTAAAACTGATTTATAAGGTGATTTGAAGTCTGTGGTAAAAAGATCCTAAGACACTGTCTTAACGGTGACACTAAATAGCTATGCACTACATAGCTAAATGAAAAAGAGAACTTCAACTAACCTCAAGGTACTTAATTTCAAGTTTAAAGTTAATGCGATTGTTATAGACAGAAGGTTTAGGAAAAATTAAAGTGATAATCTAGGCCAGTGGTGTTCAGCCTACCCCCTCTACCCCACCCTGGGCTGGATCTAGCCCATGGGCCATTCATCTGGCCCATGGGGCTCCCTATAGGTTTGGAATTTGAGGGTAGGGGCTTGTAGCAACATTAGTTGCTGCAGCATCTCAGCTGCCAAATTTCTAGTCCTGCAGAAAGCCCCAGTTCAGTAACTAATGAAACAACCTCAGGGTACCACCAGTGCAGGGAAGGATGCAAAAACAGCTGCAGCTACCATAGGCATGGTGACGACTAGTGCTACCCTCTTCATTGTGGCTGTCTGATCATGCCTGCTATGCCTGTAGCTGGCATGACTCCCTGCTGCAATTCAGACCACTGCCTGGGGTTGGTTCATAGTTGGGTACAGTGCATGGGCCAGTCCACTTCTTGGATCCATCTGCAGATCGTCTCTGGACACCTGAGCTAGCCACAGACCAGCCCCATGCCACTCATCTGGCTAGGCACTGCCAGCCTAGCCTAAGCTCTCAATATCACTGGTGACAGGACTTTTCTTAATTAATTTGTGTTAGAACCACAGTACTTCTTAGAAAAATATCTCTTCTTGATTTAAAAATTTCTAGTGATAGAGAATCCTTCAGGACCCCTAAATAAGCTGGTCTAGCAGTTAACAATTACCTTTGCTATTAAATTCTTATTTATCTACATTTTTCTAGCTTAAATTTTAGCTCTCAAGTATTGTTATTCCTTTGTCTGCTAGACTGAAAAACACACTTTTATCAAATTTCTTTTTTCCCATATAGATACTTAAAGACTATGATAAAGTCATCCTTAAATCTTCTCTTTGATAAGCTAAGTAGAATGAGCTCCAGGAGTCTTGCGCTGTGAGGTGGGTTTTCAAGGTCTTTAAACATTCCCACAGTTCTTGAAATGGTTTCCCGTTTTTCAATTTCCTTCTTGAATAGTGAGCACTAGAACTGGATGCAGTCTTCTGATAGCTGTCACACCAATACTAAAACCTGGAGTAATATATAACCTCTCTACTCTTATCTCGTATTTCTGTATTTATATATCTAATGAGTGCATTTAGCCTTTTTTGTCCACAATATTGCATCTAAAGCTAATTTTCTTCTGATTATTCACCATGATCCCTAGTCTTTTCATAGTTACTGTTTTCAGGATAGAGCCTCCTGTGATGTTTCATATGGCTGTAGTAAAATGCATGTTATTTACCTGTCCTGGGTTTTCCAAAAGGTCCAGAACAGTTTGTTTTCAGTGATGTTTACTTTTTATTAGTTACTGTTTCCCAATTTTTTATGAAATCTTTCAGTAATGATTTTACCTTTATTTCTCCCCCAAGTCATTAATAAAAACGTTAAGGAGGAGAGGCCAATAACTGAAGGACCCCACTAAATCACACACATTTGAGGACAGCTCCTCATTTTACTATTACATTTTTAGTCCTACCAATAGGTGAGTTATATTTCTACATATAACAAATTCATTAAATCATTATAATTTGCACTGAAGCATATGCTAATTTTTAGTTCTGTGATGAATACCTACAGGCTGTGTCTACATGAGATGCTGACTGCACAATCGTTACTGCACAGTTATTTAGTACAAGTTTTCCTCGCTTTATGCAAGTTCTGTATGTGTGAATTTGTTCTTATGTGATGACTCTTTTTATGCCAAAATTTTGTTATATGCGAGATAAATTAACTCTTATGTGATCGGTGTGGTGGAAGCCTGCAGTCAGTTGTTTTGTGCCGTGCATTGTGGGAGTGGTACGCACCAAAATATAGTCTCCTGTGTAGATCTGTGCTCCTCACTTATTGTCTGTGACACGTGTTTCTGTAGCTGCCATCCCCATTATAACAGTGCCCCATGCTTGTGCGTACTGTCTGCTGTTGGTGAGTACCAAAATTGTTTTGTAAAAGTGGAAGAAATGGGTCTGGGGGTCAGTACAGTCAAGGACTTGGATGTATCCCTATTTGTTACATTGTAGCATGGGTTTCCTTTAGGCAAATTCGAGTTATGCACTGTTTTCCAGGAACGCATGTACAATATAAAGCAACATAAATGCATGTACAACATAAAGCAACATAAACCTGTACTTATATAAACAAGTACCAAATGACTGCGGAGTAACCCAAGTTACTTCCCAGTAGCACCAATGAGCGCCTTTTTTGTAATGCTACTGTGCAGTACCTTAATACTAGTAGCATTAAGCTTAATGCTGTGCAGTAGTGTCACATCATGGTTTTTTAGTAGATAGATGAATATCTACTATGGAATTCCCCTATGTTGGATCCTACATTTTGAGTTAGGAAATGGTTATCTATAAATTTAGGTTATTCAAAGGACATTTTAGTACTGGCAGCATGAAAACTGTGTCATATTTTACACAGTTTGAATTCCCCTATTATAACACAACATTTTCACCCTTAAAGATGCTTAAAAAGCAGGTTATCCTGCTTTGCTGTGATTTTGGCAGTCTATAGCAGACACCAAATGACACCTCATCTTCTATCTTATCTGGTTGAAACTGCTTTGTGAATATTCAAAGTATTGCTTGTCATGGCTATCACATAGTAATATCAACAACTATTGGCAAATGCTGCATGTTGATGGCAGTGTAGCTATTTTGAAATGTCTGGACTAGAAACACTTTTCATGTAAATGAGAACAGCTGAATCTGGATCTCTGTCATTCTTTCTTACAGTTTAGAGGTTATTGCCCATGTAAAGCTGAAAGTATGTGAATATTCTTTTATATATGGCAGGGAGCGTAGGAATCTGTCAGATCTGCAGCATGACTGAGATGGCTTCAGAGAAAAAGGAAGAGGCAGCAAAAAATAGAAATGTGAGAGGAGAAAAAATGAAGAACATTGAACAGTCTTACTTATTTATTCATATATGTAATGAATGATTAAAAATCATTCTGTTGTTTACAGTTCCTACCTGTATAGGCTTGCATATTTGCCTATCCTTCTATCCCACCTACCACTGAGACCTTGTAATAACTGTGAAAAATAATGCCCTACTTAGGCACAAGAAACATTAAAAAAATTATAACAGAGATCAGCATAATTTAATGCATGATTAAAGTTCTGAACTAGCCATGCTGACTAGGGCTGTGTGAAGCTTTGGGTGGTGATTTAATTTGGAGGAGATTTGGCATGATTCAAAAGTCTGAATCAATTCAAAGCTTTCTGAATCTTTGGAAAAGATTTGGAGAGCTTTGATGATTTGGGCAGTGCCCGGTGGCTGCAGTTCCCTGCTGCAGGCAGACTTGGAGCTGGTAAGTACTAGGAGCGGGGGAGGGGACCATGGGGGGACCCCTGCTAGCCTGCCTGACCCCTGCCCACTCCCCCCAACCCCCCATGGCTGCCCTGCCAGCCCCAGCTCCCAGTGCTTAAAAGAAAAGCCCTGGTGCTCATTGGTGTTGCTGGGCGGGGGAGCGATTCCTGCTGCCCCCCACTGCCCCATGCTGCATGGGAGGCTCTGCCATGAGCCCCCTCCAACCCCACCATTGCTCCCCCAGACCCCCCATGGGTGCCCCAGCCAAGCCAGCATTGGTCCTTTAAGAAAAAGAACCCAGGAAAAGCCCCTGGACTCACCACTCCTGCAGCAGCCTCGGGGCTTTGGGGGCTTGTGCAGAGCCCCCACATGGAGTAGGGCAATGAGGGGCAGTGGGGAATCATTCCCCACCAGTAGGAATAGTGAGTGCAGGGCTTTTCTCATTTTTTTTTTTAAAGGGAAAAAACCAGCTGGCCTGGTTTGGGCACCTGTGGCAGGGCTGGGGTAGTGGGGGGGGGGTGTCAGGGGGCTCATGCAGAGCCCCCCCCATGCAGCATGGAGCAGTGGGGGGCAGTAGGAATTGCCCCCCTGCCTGGCAGCACCCGCTGAGTCGGGGCTTTTTTCTCCCCAAGTGCTGGAGCTGGGGCGTGCAGGGCAGCTATTGCCAGGCTGGGAGAGCAGGCAGCGGATGAGACTGGCTGATTTGGAGATTCAACCGAATTGAATTGGGACAGTGGTTCAAATCACCGAATCGAATCACTGTTCCTTGAATCGGCCAAATCCAAATCTGAAGTGAATACTAGCTGCTTCATACAGACCTAATGCTGACCAGTTGCTGGGCTTGATAACACTGGAATTACCTTCTTGTACTTGGACTAATTAACTTTGTACATTTTTTCTGGTAAATTAAATCCTGAACCTCATAGGGCTGCTTTCAACCAGTTGCTTACATGGCAAAAGGTTAATTATTTTGTGAAAGATGTGAGAAAGGGCATGTCTATGAATCCGGATATAATGAAGAAAGTAATGAAATCCCTCTGTGGGAATTCACCTGTTTCACACGGGATCTGCCATTTTATATATATATATGAAGTTATGTCTAGGAGTGGCAGTGAGTATAGATAAGTTTGGTCGAAGTAGAACAAAATCTTGAGGTTACAATCCCCCTTTTTGAGGGGCATGCTACTGGAAAGGGTCATGTGCCTCACACAGGGTGCTACAGATCTACAACTAATGTTATGTGAAATTAAGATTTGGCCATGCAGTGGTCCCCAAGCAAAGGGTGGCTTGAGGCAGTGGCCTCTCCTGCCACTTCTTATATTTAGCTGGCAATATTATAAATAGCAACAAATGTTGTGGTACTTCAGATTGGTCTGTGTTAGTGGGTATGATATCATAAGTGTTACACAAGAAAACGTGCATTTCCCATATGTTTGGAGGTGCATTCTATTTAGTTGCATGAGTGAAGTCTGTAGGGTGGAAAATAGTTCTGTACAAATCTTATCAAAATATGTGCACCTACTCTATCAAACAGATAGGGAATGCATAACAATACAGTATGCAATATTTAGGGCACTGTTCATTAGTGGGAAAGCCAGGAGTGATCCATGCAAGTCATACTGAGCAAATGTCAAAGTGAGATACTTTGGATGACACTACACAGTCACATTAAGTTGTTTATAAAACATAGTTTGTAGACAAGGCACTTTAGAAATGCCTTAAAATGTATTATCCTTTTTGTAATCAGTGTGGTAGAGGCAATATCTTTTATTAGACCAACTAGATAGTTGCAAAAAAAGTCTTTATTTGCAAACTTTCAGGCTCACACACCCTTCCTCAGGCAAAGGGGAATGCAAAGATTGTAAAATTTCTCCCAGGTAGAAATGAAACTTTGTATTATACAAGAAAGTTGAAGGATGGCATAAGTTCTCCTGGTTGGAAAATTTCATTTGATGCAAATTAAGCGTCAATAAAAGTTGGAGCAATCTATTTACCTCAAATGTGTCTGATGGTAAGCAGGATCTTGAATGTTGCTTCTTTCTTGTTAAGATATTTCATATTTCAAAGGAGGACTCATGATGGAAAGGTTCTCCTGGGCAAGGAAGTTCTGTTGTGATAAGGCTGCTCTGCAAGTATGCAAATTTGGCTTGGCAAAAAGGGGAGGAGCAGGGGTGTTAGCTTTCACGTTTCAGGGTGTTGACTTTTGCTTCTTTCTTGTAAAATTATGTTGTTTTCATTTCAAAATGGATAATTATGATTGCAAATAAAGATTTTTTCCCCCTATTTTTGAGTTGGTCTAATAAAAGATATCACCTCTCCCAATATTCTTGGGAGAAATTCTTTCATTTCTGACCACAGGTTTTAGGGCACTGAATTCTCTGAAGCAGTATTAATTGTTGTTGCTAGTAATGTATTTACATTCTGTAAATATAAATAATGTTTTATTAAATATTGTAAAACCTGATGCCCAAACAGAAAACTTACAGGTGAACACAGATCAGACAAAATACAAGATTCTCATTCAGGAAAGATAAGGCCACCTATAGGTGCAGCACTTGGTAAGCATGGATTTACCAAGGGCAAGTCATGCCATGACCAACCTGATCACCTTTTATGATGAGATGGTTGGTTCTGTGCATGTGGAGAGTCCAGTGGATGTGATATATCTTGCCTTTAGCAAGGATTTTGATACAGTCTCCCATAACATTCTTGCAGGCAAGCTATGGAAGTACGGGCAGAATGAATGGACTGTAAGGTGGATAGAAAACTGGTTGGATCCTCAGAGGATAGTAGTCAGTGGCTTGATGTTTAGTTGGCAGCTGTTATCTAGTGAAGTGTCCCAGGGGTTCATTCAGAATCAGTTTTGTTCAATATTTTCATCAATGACCTGGAAAATGAGATGGAGTGCACCGTCAGCAAGTTTGCAGATGACACTAAGCTGAGGGGAGTAGCAGATACACTGGAGGGTAGAGCTAGGATTCCAAAGGACCTTAACAAATTGGAGCACTGGACCAAAAGAAATCTTATGAGTTTCAGTAAGGAAAAGTGTAGTCCTGCACTTAGGAAGGGACACTCCTATGTACTGGTACAGACTGAGGACCAACTGGCTAAGCAGCACCTCTACAGAAAAGAACCTGGGGGCTACAGTGGACAGTAAGCTCAATATGAGCCAAGAGCGTGCCCTTGTTGCAAAGAAGGCTAAAGGCATACTGAGCTGAATTTATTGGAGTGTTGTCAACAGATTAAGGGAAGTGATTTTTCCCCTCTACTCAGCAATGGTGAGGCCACATCTGGAATACTGTGTTCAGTTTTGGGCCCCCACTACAGAAACAATGTGGATTAATTGGAGAGAGCCCAGCGGAAGCCAATGGAAATGGTTAGGGACCTGGGGCACATGACTTGTGAGGGAAGGTTTAGGAAACTGGGCTAATTTAGTCTGAAGAAGAGAAGACTGAGGGATTTAATAGCAGCCTTCAACTACCTGAAGGGTGGTTCCAAAGAGGATAGAGCTGGACTGTGCTCAGTGGTAGCGGATAATAAAACAAAGAGCAATGGTCTCAAGTTGAAGCAGGAGAAGTTTACCTTAGATATGAGGGAAAACCTTCTCATAAGGAGGGTACCTAGGTACTGCAACAAGTTACCTAGAAAGGTTGTAGCATCTCCATCCTTGAAGGTTTTTAAGACCTGGCTTGATAAAACCTTGGCTGGGAGGATCTAGTTGGGAATGGTCCAGCTTTGAGCAGGGCTTAAACTAAATGACTACCCTAATTTTCTATGATTCTAAGTAGAGAGGTCCATCACCTGGTAACTAGTGTACTTCCATGTAGAATTCCACCATGGTCTCCTTCAGCCCATTAAGCTGTAACAATGCTTAGGACTTGCATGGTGCTTTCCACTGATCTCAAAGCACTTTACCAAAGGGAGTGAGCATTGTTTTCCCTATTGTACAGATATAAAAATGAAGGACAGAGAGGTAAAGTCATTTGCTCAGTGCCTCATCCTATCTGTTATGTGCCATAAAGGGCAGTTTGTAACCATTATACTCTCATTTTAGGGCATCATAGAAAATTCTAGGAAATACAGCAACTTCCTGCAGGCGTAAAACAGGCAAAACTCATTCCAGCTTCCTGGTAACACCTTAGCTTACTTTGTATAGAAAGTGTACAAGGATCTCAGTAGCAAATTCTTCAGCAAAAAATAATGTAAAGGGCCTCTTTGAAGAGCTTTTTCCCTGACCATGAAGAAAACGTAAGCACTGAAAAACCAAAGCAAGTAGAGAGAACTTGCAGAGATACATTTTTTTATTGAAACATTGACAGGGAACCATGCCATGCATGATTAAATTTAGCATAATTTTTGCTGGCAAAGGTATTTGTTTTGGGACAAGATCTGTTTGGAAAAATTGATTAGGATGGTTCAAGAGAAGCAAACACTCAGACATTCCACAAGCTGGAATGGGCTGACTGATTTTTGTGGACACAACCTGCACAAATGCCAATTTGAAAGATAAAGCAGTTTCCACGTTTAGCTCCTTGATTTGTTCCTATAGGGAACTCAGTAAATGAAGGTTAATTTATTTGAGATAATGAACGGTGCTGAAGGCTTTATTTCTCTAGATGAAAAAGTAGAGTGTTGTCAGAAATGAGGGGTGATATGATTACCACTACAGAGTATTTAGAATTCTCTTACAAAGAATGGAAAGAGGAACTGGCTCCCAGTGGAATGAGCAGTGTCACCAATGTTGGGGTCAGTCACTGGAATTAAAGTTCTCAGAAATGTCTAGATAATTGCGTTCTTTGGTCCAACCAGTGACCAAACGAATTGTGAAAAAATAACCGAGTATTATGCCCGTGGGTCATGAGAAAAGATTTCAGACTGTGTATCATATTTACCTAATAATGGATACCCCTCAGAATGGTTTGATTTCAGTTCGGTTGGGAGTAAAGTTAAATACAATATAGACTCAACCTAGTGTAGGAGGACTATGAAGATCTTTATTAATTTTTTAATTCAGGACTATCCAACTGGTAGCCCCTTGTTTTGGGCACTGCTCCCCCCATTGCTCTCTTGCTGCTGCTGCTGCTGCTGCAGCCTTTGGGCTTCCCTCCCTCTTTCAGCATCCACTTCATGCTTCTTCCCCTAAAGGTGGGGTAGGACAATTTAGTACATGAGGCCTAAGGAAACCTCAGCCTGGAGATCTTGGGAAGCCTGTGCTGCATGGCTGCTGATGCAACATAGCACAGTGATCTGGAAGCCCTTATAGCACAGTAGGGAAGCTGGTATGGCATGCGGCCCCTAGGCACTCAGAAGTTGGACAATCTTGTTTTAATTGATTCAAATTTATACTGATGATGTTAATTTAGACTTGCAGGGAATTTTTTGATTTTGAGGGAGTTCTATGGGCAAGGGTAGGGGTATTAGAACCTGTGGTGGCTGGTTCTAAACTATATGACATCTTTCTTTTTGGTATATTTTTTACTAACTGACAAAAAAAGTGAAACTGAATAATGATACCTTGAAGAGATGCAGACTTGTCGGAAATGGCCTTTTAGTGCTTTAATAAAATATAGACTTATAGGGAGTCAAAGAGAAGGATTGGTAGCAGACTAGGTAGAGAGAGGACGGGACCTAAAGCTACGTCTACAATGATAGCTAGAACAAACCTTATGGCTGCCCTCAAGCCCATACCTACCATCCATCTCCAATGAATGCTCAGCTCAACTCCCAGCAGCAGTTCAGATTGACTCTAAAAGCTTTGCTGGACTTTCATTGTTGTCAATGGTAAAAACTTAGATTGTAAATCTCCTCTTATGTTGATGATCCTTTATTTATATATGCAATCCCACTGAAATCTACAACATCCTTGAGTCATGAGAGTCACTGCTTCCATATGAAAGCAAGGAGTTAGAGTTCACCTCCACATAAATAATAAAAAAGATGTGTAAAGTAAATTCTGTACCTGTTGTGTATCATGCTTCTTTTCCAGTCAGACTTACTTGGAGGAAACAAGCAATCCCAGTGTAAACCTCTATGTCACTAAATGTTTTCCTACAGTCCTTCTGTTGAAGCGCTCCATTTACAAAATATAATGAATTTGGCAGACTGACAGAACTCGGCCTTTTTGGCAAACAGGCATCAGTCACACAGTTGTTAGCCTGTCTT
>NW_017728951.1:28385531-28386806 GCF_001723895.1 Crocodylus porosus | reverse complement strand
TACATACATTGTAAGAGAACATGATCGCTCAACATATGCAAACAGAGACTTGACAACTAAAGGAGTAAAGAAGGCTTCTGCAGCAACTGGAAAAGGAACAGGACTTGCTTTTAAAAAGAAAAGAAAAACTAAAGGGAAAAAAATATAAAATCCTTCTGATAGTATTCAAGAAGAGCAAGTGAACACAAACCAAATGCTTCCTTAAAAACACTTATTTCCATATTGGATTGTTTATGGATTCTGTGGACGTATTGCTTACAGTGACAGCATTCAAATCACAGCCCAGGGATCAGGGTCCAGAAGATTCTGAGCAGAACAGATCAATGATCAGGATCTCAGGCTTGTCTTCTTTTGGATTGTTGGGATTTTGCAGATGGTACTTTTTCTGAGTTGCCTTAATTATTTTGCTTATGTTTGTATTTTCTTTTTCACTTCGAGTCCATTAGCCCATGTATTCATTGGCTGAGAGAGTCTAGTTCTAGATACTTTTTAATCTTGCTGAGTTTTTGTAATGTATATAAAGTAACAGCAAGTCCAACCACTTAATTCTGCACCATGTGTAAACATTTACTATTTTACTTTCTAGTGCCATTTAAATATACCTTTGCTGTTATGTTATGAGATTATATATGAGTGCATCTTTTCCTTCTCTATGACCAGCTATTATTTTGTATTCCTCAATTGCTGCATAGCACATTTATTTTCCACATTGTGACCCCCACCTACAACAGAAATGGTGTGTGTCCCTCTGCCCCCCTTCCTCCCCACTAGTGTAGTTTGGGCTTCCCTTCCCATCCAGCCCTAAAGAAAAGAAGAATGATTAAAATGCCCTTTGATACATACTTGAGAAGAAGCCATACTCTCTAGTGTGTCTTTTTATTCACCTCATCTCCAAAATAAACATTCTCAAACTTTTCAGTTTAGGAGACTTTCAGTATCTTCCCTAGAAGTCTCACTTGGCCTCTGACACTTTTTTCCTTTGCCAGTCTCTTAAGCCTATTTCTGTTATATCTTTTTTTACTAGAACAGCAGTGGTGAGACATACTGACCAACATTTTCTAAGCAGCTCTGTCATAAATCAGATCTCTGAAAAAGTCAAGCTCAGAAGACATCTTCATATCTTGGTCTTTCATTCATTGCTGCTGCTGCCATTTTTTATGTCCTAATGTTAAAGGTACTTCTAAGATATAGTCATAAACTTTTCCTTCTGGTTACTTTGGCTTTTGTGAGACGGCAAGTTACATTTAGAGAAAACTCTGTCTCTCTCCCTCCCCC
>NW_017728951.1:28368698-28385431 GCF_001723895.1 Crocodylus porosus | reverse complement strand
TTCAAAATGAAATGAAACTCAAAATGAAACACTGTCCCATCAAAACAGTGAAACAAAATGGTGCTGTTTCACACAGCCCTAGTGTTTAAACTGCTTACTTGCATACTCCAAACCTTGAGTGCAGGAAGTTCACAGGCAGCAATCCTACAACTTCCTGTCCTTTCTACATCTCACTTCCTGTGATAGAAACAATCCTGTGTGGAGAGGCAAGGAGTCTGCAAACTAACACCATTTGAGGAATAAGCAGTCCAATATGAATGGTGGTAATTTGGGCTACAAGATATGATATAGATAGGGAAGGGTACGTCATGTGGCCTGGGCTGGCTGAAGGTTATCCTCAGGGTTGATACTTATGGTGAATTTAGGATGGCATTAGACAATGTTTTCAAGGCGGTTTCTGATTCAGATCCTGATCCCATTTAAGTTAATAGCAAAATTCTCATGAAGTTCAGATTCTAGGTCTGATCCTGACTGCTGGCTCTCTGGGAACCCAGCTCCTGGACTTCACCCACAAATGACTGCTCCCAACCAGCCACATTCTGGTCCCTAAACGAGCATGATAGAAAAAGTGTAATGTTTCTCACCAGTGACAGACCTCCATTGGAAAATTAACTTGTGAATGACCCTCCACAGAGATTGAGATATGCATCCTTTGACAGGGGCCTGGCCCTTCACTGATTTCCTGGTGATATATCACCCCCTCCCTCAATCTTAAAACAGCTGCAGATAAGCTTTTCCCTAAAAGATACGTGCAGCAAACATGCATGGAGAATGGAGAAATAGATTTTTTTACCTGGACTGACCTAAACAGTGATATGATACAGATTGATGGGCAGACAGCACCAAAAATATAGCTTTCCAAAATGTACTTATGGTGTTAAATAATAAAAGACCCACTTTTGTGGTAAATGGAGAATAATTACATTTTTATTTGGTGGGGCCAGCTGAGGAAAAGTGGGAGCCCTTCCATCATAGCAGGGTTGGACCCAAAGGGGAGGAGGAGGTGGGAAGGGTCAGATTCAAGTCAAGGAGGAGGGTGGGCGGAGTTGGACATGAACTCAGGGGAGGAGGGTGGGGTAGGGCCACAACTGGTAGGGGACAAAGTTGGACCTGAAGGCAGGAAGAGGGTGAGCCAGGTTGGACCTGATGCGGGGGGGAAGGGGTGGGAAGTGGAGTTGGACTTGAAGTGGGGCGGGGATGAGTGGGGTCAGACCCAAACTGAGGGGGAGGGTGTGGGGTGGGGTTGGACCTGAAGGCGGGGAAGGGATGAACAGCATTGGATCTGAACTGGGGGGGCAGGGTTGGACCCAAAAGGGGGGTGGAGCAGGATTGGACCCAAAGCCGGGGTAGGCAGGGCACAGGGTCAGATCCAAACTGTGTGTGTGGGGGGAACAGGGTCAGACCCAAAAGGCTGGGTAGGGGGGCAGGGTTGCACCCAAAGTGGGGAGAGGGGGGTGTGGGGCTGGATGTGGGGATCCATCCCTGCTGGCCCCACTTCCCCCATTATTTTTGATTGGCAATTTGCTACTATAATATGTAGGCTCGAAGCCTTTTCTATTCCATAGTTCCCTACATTAATTTACATTTTATAATGTATTTTTAAGAACAGTTATTATGCTAATGAACTATACATCATGGTTGGATTATAATAAAGAAGTAATATCTATTTATTAACATGACAGTACATACCTTTTATTTCAATAATACCTTTTAAAATAACATTTATAGTAATTTCTAATGCAAATTGAATAAAACACCAATAAAAACTTCATAAAGGATATGACTACATAATAGCACTCTTAATTGAATATGAGCATTTGATTTAGCCACTTTTAGCAAAATTTATATTTTTGGACTTCCTGACTCAGGATTTTTTTTACATAATTTTAAACCACGAACAGTACATTTCTATGGATCCTACTGAACTTGAAAACTTACAGAATTACGGGTAATGCTCCTACTTTTTGTTTTAGTAGGAATATTTACACAAAGAAACTAGTTTTGCAAATATATACGTGTCTTTGGATTCTTTCTAAATGGACTTTTTATAACTTAAATACCCCATAGGCTATGAGTTCATATGTCTTCCAGTTTCAGGCTCAAGAAATATTTACAGAATTTATTTGTTTTACGGTTCATTAAATTATTTTTCCAGGGCTATTTTGGTGGTATGATGTATTTTAGCATGTGCTTCTCCTTATGCTTGATTGTGTAAAGTCTTTAACCCACATTTTGCTTAATAATATTGGATGGTATCCAGATAGTCTGCTTAACAATGAATGGTTGGTTTGTTATAACCCTGAGGCACAGCCAAGGGCATACAGTAGTGCACTCCTGTTGATTATTACCTGATTGGTGAAAAGCAAATACATTAGGTATTTTGCTGTTAAAGACTGTGCCCTGGCTTGTAGTTTTTGATGGAATTTTAGTTAAAGTGATTGTGATCTTATTCTCTCACCATCAGAATAACTCCACTGATATTTCCATGCAGTCTGAGATAAGCAGTGAGAACACTACCGTTTTAATATTAAATTAACTTATTTTATTGTGAGCCTTCAAAATGAAAATTTTCCCCAGCCGACTTAGTTCTTTCCTATAACTGAACTTACCATTGTCTTATCATGACAGGATAGAGTAAGAATTAATTTTGGAGATAAGGTTCAGCCTGTTCTCTGCAGTGTTTGCCAAATAGCAGTATTATCACTTACATGTAGGAAACAAGAGTGCACAGCTCTCAGATCATTCAGTGCTGCAGACAATGGCTTAAGGGTCATGCATGAAGAACGAGGGTTGAGGAATTCCTTAAGCACTTTCAGAAAACATGCAGTGCTTGTGATAATTCTATTTGGATTAATGCATTGATTTCTGGTGTTGCTCTTCTTAATCCACCGTGCATGTGAAAAATGTAATTATTCTCCATTTACCACAAAAGTGGGTCTTTTATTATTTAACACCATAAGTACATTTTGGAAAGCTATATTTTTGGTGCTGTCTGCCCATCAATCTGTATCATATCACTGTTTAGGTCAGTCCAGGTAAAAAAATCTATTTCTCCATTCTCCATGCATGTTTGCTGCACGTATCTTTTAGGGAAAAGCTTATCTGCAGCTGTTTTAAGATTGAGGGAGGGGGTGATATATCACCAGGAAATCAGTGAAGGGCCAGGCCCCTGTCAAAGGATGCATATCTCAATCTCTGTGGAGGGTCATTCACAAGTTAATTTTCCAATGGAGGTCTGTCACTGGTGAGAAACATTACACTTTTTCTATCATGCACTTTTAAAGTGCTCTTTCCATTTATTTATTTTTCTCTCTGTGGAGAGGGGGGTGGAGGGAGCCAATGGCTGTGCCAGTGAAGGGGCTCCCATTTAGAGACCAGAATGTGGCTGGTTGGGAGCAGTCATTTGTGGGTGAAGTCCAGGAGCTGGGTTCCCAGAGAGCCAGCAGTCAGGATCAGACCTAGAATCTGAACTTCATGAGAATTTTGCTATTAACTTAAATGGGATCAGGATCTGAATCAGAAACCGCCTTGAAAACATTGTCTAATGCCATCCTAAATTCACCATAAGTATCAACCCTGAGGATAACCTTCAGCCAGCCCAGGCCACATGACGTACCCTTCCCTATCTATATCATATCTTGTAGCCCAAATTACCACCATTCATATTGGACTGCTTATTCCTCAAATGGTGTTAGTTTGCAGACTCCTTGCCTCTCCACACAGGATTGTTTCTATCACAGGAAGTGAGATGTAGAAAGGACAGGAAGTTGTAGGATTGCTGCCTGTGAACTTCCTGCACTCAAGGTTTGGAGTATGCAAGTAAGCAGTTTAAACACTAGGGCTGTGTGAAACACCACCATTTTGTTTCACTGTTTTGATGGGACAGTGTTTCATTTTGAGTTTCATTTCATTTTGAAAGCACTGTTCCATTTCGTTTAGCTGAAACTGTTTCCTTGTTTTGATGCTGTTTCGATGTTTTGCCCATAGGCTATAATGTGGAAGCACAAAACTGTCCACACTTTTTTCACTTTTTGGCAAATTTGGATGAAAACAGCAGAGACAGTAGCCACTTTTGAGAGCATGAGACCTGCCAAGTTTCAAGGAGATAGGTGCAGGGGTTTCTGGGAAACAGTACCTCAAACTGCTGACAAGCACAACCCCTGCCACATGTGTGTGTTAAGGCACAGCAGGGTGAAAACTGCAGGCATGGTGGCCCCTGCTGAGGCCATGAAGTCTGCCAGGTTTCAAGGAGATAGATCCAGGGTTTTCTGGAAAACTGTACCTGAAGCTGCTGACAAGCAAAATTCGAGACGCGTGGCTGTGTGTGCGTGTTAAGGTGCACCCTTGCTGGTGCTGGGGCCTCTACATGACAGAGTAGTGTGTCCCAATGAGGCCTTCTCCTCCCCTACAGTCTCAGTCTGGTCCATTACTTTAAATAAAAGCAGGTAATAATGAATAGTGAGCAGCACAGTAGCACTAGCAGCATCTCAGGCAGCCCAACTGTCACAGAGCCTTTCCTTTCCTGCAGGAGCTTCTTCTCCAGCAGCTGCCAGAGAACCCTCCCTGCCAGCCCCAGCCCTGGGCTTAGATGTGCCCAAAGCCCTGCATCCTTCCAGTCAGGTGACTGGGGACAGGTGCGAGGGGTGTTGGTCTAAGGACATGGTGTTGGCAGACAAGGTTCTTTGGGTCAATCTAATCTGATATCTTTTAGCAGACCAACTGAATAGTTACAGAAATATATCTTAGCAAGGTTTTGGGTTGAAAAACCCTTCATCAGGCTGAGGGCGCATCTGTAGTTGGTGTGTGTGCTCTTCCTGGATGGAAGGAATAGTAAAGAAGCCAGAGGTTGGCATGCAATGCAGGCAAGAAAGCCAGTCAGTGAAAATGGAAATGGAGGTGTCAGGGGGTGAGGGACAGGCTGGGATGGGAAGGGGGATATAGCAATGCAGGTAAACGTGGATTACCTGAGGAGTCAGATGTCAGGTTGTAGTGTGTCAGAATTCCAATACCAAGGGTATATGGTCAGGCATGCAGAGATAAAACCAGGAAGGCCAAAGTGCAACTGGAATTACAGCTAGCAAGGGACATGAAGGGTAATATGAAGGGTTTCTACAAGTATGTCAGCAACAAGAGGACAATGAGGGAAAGCATGGGTCCTCTACTAAATGGAGGAGGCAACCTAGTGACAGAGGAAACAGAAAAAGAGAAGTACTCGATGCTTTTTTCACTTCAGTCTTCACAGGCAAGTTCAGTTCCCAGACTACTGTACCTGGCAGAACAGTTTGGGGAAAGCAGCCAACAGTGGCTAAAGAAGAGGTTAGGGACTATTTAGAAAAGCTGGATGTGTATAAGTCCATGGGGCTGGATGGGATGCACCTGAGTTTGCTGATGGAGTTGGCCGATTTGATTGCAGAGCTGCTGGACATTATCTTTGAAAACTCATGGTGATTGGGGGAGGTGCTGGATAATTGGAAAAGGGCAAATATAATGCCCATCTTTAAAAAAAGATGAAGGAGGATACGAGGTACTATAGACTGGTTAGCCTCACCTCAGTTTCTGGAAGCATAATACAGCAGATCCTCAAGGAAATTATTTCTAGGCACTTGTAGGAAAACAAGATAATTAGGAACAGTCAGCCTGGATTTGACAAGGGCAAGTTATGCCTGACCAATGAGATTGCTTTCTATGATGAGCAGGGATCCTGGTTTTCTCTGTTTAAGAATCCCAAATTCTCTGATTTAAAAACCCCAAAACTGCATTTTTCCATGATTAAAATGAAATACCACTATATATATAGGTATCTATTGAACACAGTGTTTTATTGATATATTTATAATGTTAAAGCAAGCTGGAAGCCTACCATTGCCTCAATGATTATAATAAAATATATTCTATATACCTATTTTGGAATTTGATTTTGAGGGGTTCTTTTTTTTGGAAAATCAGGGTTCCCTCTACCCTGTTCACACACCAGGATGCAGGTCCAGCTGCGACTGTACCCTGCACAGCCCCATGCCCGGACTTGGGTGCAGAAATCGGGGGGGGCACTTGCTCCCCCGCCACATCACCGGGGCCTTCCCCACCCCCCACCATGTTGCCTGTGATCCCCCACCCCTATGCATCACTGGTTCCTGCTCACCCCCTATATATTGCCTATGCCCACCCTACCCCTGTAGACTTACCTGAAGGAAGCTGTGAAGAGCTGCTTTACACCACACTGCCTGGCTGCCATGCGAATGTGTGCATGCTCACATGCATATGGCTCCCCATGCCTTCTATGTCCTGCTCCCCACAGCCCCAAGTAGCCCCTTGCAGGCTGGAACTCTGCCAGCCTGCAAAGGGAAACCCATAGTTTCATGCCATTTTCTCCTTTAAAGGATAAAATCCCCATTTTCCCATGGCAAATGAAAAACCCAGATCCCTGATGATGATGGCTCTGTGGATGAGGGGAGACCAGAGGATATGATATACCTTGTCTTTAGCAAGTCTTATGATATAGTCTCCTACAACGTTTACACAAGCAAGCTAAAGAAGTACAATTTGGATGAATGGACTGTAAAGTGGACAGATCATCAGGCTCAGAGGGTAGTAGTCAATGGCTTGATGTCTAGGTGACACCAGTATCAAGTTGAATGCATGGGGATCAGTCCTGTGGCTGTTTTTTTCCCAATGTTTTCATCAACAACTTGGAAGATGGGATGAAGAGCACCCTCAGCAAATTTGCAGGTGACAATAGATGCAGGGAGTAGAAGATATGCAGGGGGGTAAGGCTAGGATTCAGAGAGACCTCAATAAATTGGAGGATTGGATCAAAGAAATCTCATGAGGGTCATTAAGGACAGGACAATCCCATGCACTACTACAGCTTAGGGACTGACTGGCTAGGCAACAGCTCTGCAGGAAAGGACCTGGGGGTTACAGTGTACAGTAAGCTGCTGCTGCTGCTGCTGCTGAAGCAAGTGTCACCACACTCATATGTCAGAAGCATGAGAGCCAGAAAGGCAGCAACATGTAGAATGATCAATGTCAATAAGGCCTTGGGCTACTGAAGGAGGTCTGTAAGAGCATTCATCGATCATGTGATTGGCCATCCAAGCTAGAGCACCATAGCTGCAACCAGCATAATTGGAGAATCCCCAAAAGTACTCTCTCACCTTAAACTGTTCAATACCCATTCTGAGATGGCAAAAAGTAGCTCGGGCCCTACAGAGTAGCTGCCATCCTGAGGGGTGGAAGCTTGTGTCAGGGATAAAGTTCTTTAGCCACAGTTCTTGTGCAGAATATTGCCTGCTCCACTGATGGGAGGCCCATGCTATAGGCGACATGATACCTGCAGATTCGATAAGCTTATTGGTCTGAATGGAGAATGGGTTCCAAGACTTAAGGAGGTAGTTCGTTGTCTGGCTTGTGGCTACTGGACTGTGTGAGGGACTAGGGAATACTCACCTGGGGTGTTCCCCTAGCCACGGGCACAGGTCCGGCTAGATTACTACCTTGACGTTACTGCGAGAGTTTCCGGTCTACTCAAGATTGGTTTTACCACCTTGTCAGGTGAGGTGGATTGGCGGGGATCCACAGCGGTTGCAATATCCGGGGCTGAGCAGGGAACTGTCTCTTATGGGTTTACAGGATAGAGAGAAGTCCCACACAATATATTGGCTCAAATCAGTACGCTGGCGGGGTGAGGTTGAGCCCTGTTCGTTTTCACAATGACCATGATTTTTATTCCTTTAATATGTTTATTAAAACTCCTTACAATGCATATAATACTGCTTAGCTTTAAGAAATACCACAAACATTAAAAACACAATAACTACATATATTAGAAAAAATGCTCCAAATGCACTTCCTTCCCAAACAATGCTATAAGAATTAGTATTACAAAAACAGATACTCACAATCCTAGAATCCCGAGAAACCAAATCCCCAGAGGTACTTTCATTCTTTAGTTATGATTTTAGGGTTGGTCTCAGCAGTGATAGGAACAAGTCCCCTTCCTTTGGTCCCACTTGAGAGCTCCGCAGCTTCAGCGTGAATGGGAGTTCTTGTTCATGGAAAGGGTGGTTCAGATGATCGGTCTGATCCAGCCTACACTTGCGATTCTTCCTTCAGTGTTCTGCAAGTGAGGTTACCTCCAAATTGGGACTATAGGTTACAGGTTAGAAACTGGGTGAGTTGCCATCTTGGGTCCCTCCTACCCAAAACCAGTCACTACTCCCAAATTGGGTTCGGATGTTACTCAACAGATTTTTACTGGGTGATCATGGGTGGTCAGTTTGTCTTCCACAATGGAATTTGTCCACTGACTATTCAGTTTATCTTAAATTCTTGCTTTTGAGAGATTTTCCACAACACTGCGGTGACCTGTATTTCTCAACCTCCCTTCAAAAGCTTCTAGGGTTTGAACTCTCAGAATGGTTGCTTAAGGGTCATTTTTCTTGTTCCTAGGTTAACTTGTAAAGGCCTCTAAAGATAAGACTGAGAACCTAAGACTTTTAAACAAACTTGTTGCAAGGCCAGGCAAAGCAAGCAGTGGCCTAGATAAGAAGATGAACCTTGCCTTTTGTCTAAACTGGCTAAGGGGCAGTTATTACAAGAATTCAAACTATTACATTCAATATGATAGGAACAGAAGGAGGGCAAGAAGGTGAAGGAGAAGATGCTGGTCAGGTAGGACATCTGCAATACCCAGCCCAAGATTGAAGTTCCCAGGAGTGGGACAGGCGACCTATAGGGTCTTGGAGGCTCGGAGGGGGCCCCTCGCTAAAGAAAAGAAAAAAGAAAATGGAGAGAGAGGGCACAGGAATGGACTTTCCCTATCAGCTTGTTTTGGTTTCAGTTAAGAGTACTAATTAACCGCCACAGACTGTCAATTAAGCTGGCCACGGCAGGGATCAAGAGGAAAAAAAAAAGGAAAAGAAGAACCTGTTTGTTGGAGGCACCATGAGGAAACAGCTGAAGCCAAGAAGAGGGAGAGAGAGAGAGAAACAACCGCTCTCCCTCAGCTTACTTTTTTTGTATGCATCGATTAGCTGCTGCAGGCAGCCAATTAAGCCAGGCACGGCAGTAATCAATGAAAAAACCCAACAAGTTCTCCGCTTGCTGGTAGGTGCGGGAAATCAAACGAGATGGTAGGCAAAGCACAGGGGGTCGTCCTACCCCTGACTACTGTGGAGGGGACTCAATCTGCTTAAATAAATCTTTTTTTTGTGGACTTTCTGTTGCCCTCTCTGGTTTTTTTCGATGTGGAGCTCAGGGAGCGTGAACCAGTGGTCAGTCATGGTTGGGGCGAGGAAGTCATCACCCCTCCCTTTTGTTTACAACCTAGAAACATCAAAGTTGTGGCAGGCAGGAATAGAAAGACAGAATGAGAGCCCAAACCAGACTGACCAGAGGGTCACGACGCTCTAGAAAATACCGGTGAATGTCAACCAGATGCAAAGGCATGCACTCGTATCCAGTGACTATCCAACAGGCTGGAATGCAAAGAATGGTTTGGATCTTGGGCTTTGAGGCCTAGGGCCAGGATAGCAGGTTGTCTGTGGATGTCAGGGCTGGACGGATGCTTGAGAGGACTGGTAAGCAGTCAACTGGAGTTGGCATAAGGCATCTGATAATGGTCCTCATGACCATTGAGCTGAATATGAAAGGCATGCCCTTGTTGCAAAGAAGGCTAACGGCATACTGAGCTGCATTAGTAGGAGTGTTGTTGCTAGCAGATCAAGGGGAGCGATTCTTCCCCTCTGTTTACACTGGTGAGGCCACATCTGGAGTAGTGTCCAGTTTTGGGTGTTCCACTAAAGGAAGTATGTGTTTGACTTACAGAAACTCCAGCAGATGGCAATGGAAATGGTTAGGGGGCTGAGCACATGACTTATGAGGAAAGGCTGAGGGAACTGGGATTATTTAGTCTGGAGAAGAGAAGACTGAGGTGGGATTTAATAGCAGCTTTTGACCACCTCAGTGGTGGCAGATAACAGAACAAGGAACAATGGTCTCAAACTGCAGTGAGGGAAGTTTAGGTTAGATATTAGAAAATATTTTCTCACTAGGACTGTAGCAAAACACTAGAATGGGTTACCCAAAGATGCTGTGGAGTTTCCATGCTTGGAGGTTTTTAAGACCCGGCTAGACAAAGCTCTGGCTGGGACGATCTAGTTGGGGATGGTCCTGCTTTGAGCAGGGGGTTGGACTTGATGACCTCCTGAGGTCCCTTCCAACCTTAATTTCCTATCACTTACATAACTGTAAATTTTTGCCCTGCCTTGTCTCCAGTGCATGATCTATAATTTTGCAGAAGGCAGTATAAAACTTCTCTCTGTGGTTTTTGTGTAGCCCTGTGGGTTTTGTGTAGCCCTGCATCTGTATGACTGCAGCATGAACATTGCTGCTGCTTTTCAGATCAAGGTCACTACAGGGGCAAGATTTAGTTCTGAAAAATGTATTTGAGAATATTGTAAGTGACTGAAAAGGGAGATTAAAATGGCAATGTCATCTTGGTCCTGTACGCAGTGTTCTATAACACAGAATATCCATATCCATGTGGAATACCTTGGTTGATAAGATCTGTCCTTGAGAGATGTTTCATATCCCTCTTCTAGCGTGATTCCCAGATTGCCAATTAATTCATTCTTAATAATCAAGTTTTAAACAAATTGTGTATTTTTAGTAAAGGAAGGGCAATGTAATATGTTAATCATGAACAAATATTAAGCTGTTTTCTTAGTGACCTCAGCAGGTGAGTAAAATAATGTACATATGCATCCCCTTGTTGTCCTTTGGTAATGCATCTTGTAGGTTCAGGAATGACCTAGATTTTACAGAAGCTGAAGGAGGTTGAATGAAAAATAACACACGATTCCCTTTAACGCAGCACAGGGATCAGTAAAATTTGTGTGTCTTAATAGTAGAAAAAAGAATATAAATGGCAAATGAAATCCATTATCTTATTAAAAAGAAAGTATAGTAGTACTTAACAAAAGATATCAATCTGTTCTTCTGTGGCAAGTATGGCTCTCTGTGGGGGATATGTTTGTTATTTTTTTGGAAGCCTCTTTGTGACATTGTCTCTGAAATGCTTAGAAAATAATAATAACAGATATTTATCGCTGTCTCTGAAACACTCAAACCCTTTATTTAGATGGTTGATTTACAAACAGGCAAGTTATTACATTTTAAAGCAAACAATAAAAGCACCAGTCTTAGTGGGTACTCAGATACAGGCATCTTTTGTAACTTCCTGAAAACCTGGGTGAAAAAGCTTATCTTTAATCTTTTACAACCTTAGATGCATGATTCAGAATGTGTCCTGTTTTTAAAGTGAGGAAGGTTGAGATGTTCTTGATGAATTCAGCTTCAGACTACAGTTACAAAGTTCACAGAATAAATCCCTTTACCTTTTGTTCCAGTAAATGGGGGCATTGCTAATCATCCATTTAATTAGATACATTTTATTCTTTGATATTTGCAGGTTCTCAGTAAAATGCAGTCCATATTATTCAGACCTTGGAACCAAAGCTTCTTTCTGAAAATGGCAGATATAATAGTAGAAATTACTAGTACTCAGACAGATGTCTCCAAGTTCACTTACTGTTAGTATTCTCTAGGTCCTTTCCATAATACCCATAAATAGCGAAGTGATACTGACTTATTAAGTTTCAAAACAGGGCAATTTGCTGCTGAACATGCTGAGAAAATCACAGCTTTGAACATGAAAGATGTTATGGCAAGGCAAATGCTGCAGTTTTCAGTAACGTATTTATAGTTTGCAAGTATGTGGCTAGAGATTTTCACACATTGCAGTTTTTATAGTTCTTCATATGTATTCCTGACAGATCTTAATTAGTATTCCATATCTGAATCTTAACATAGACATGATAATTAGATAGTTCTGAACAGAGGTGACTTGTTGTATATTTGCTGCATATTTAGTAATTGACAGAATATTGATTTATTACCTATTTCTTTATGAATTATAGTCCTTTAAAACAAGATACAAATAAGTAGAATATCTCACCCTTTGTCTTTCTTACAATCCCAGATGGGTTTAATACTGAGATTGACCAAAGGGTTAGGGTTTAAAGGCTGAATTAGGGCTAGAGTTTAGGCCCAGATTCAAAAGTGGGAGAATATTTATATATTGGGTCCTGCTTGATTTTTCATTCTCAGATGGAAGAAATAAGCTGTCTTCTGAGTTTTTGGCCGCACCTGAAGCAGAAGAAAATGTCTGCCCACTTCCAGTTTGGGGTCCAATTCAGAAATAAACCGAGACCAAGTTCAGATCTGGCCACTGGAATTATGACATATCTTTCTTCTTACATTCAGTGTTATGGGGCTTATTACTAAACTCCATTCCACCTGTAACTAATGGTAATGATGGGTAATGGGTTTGATTTCCTTCTTATTAGTACTTGTGGGAAGGCAAGTGCCATATTGAAGTGGGTAGGATGTTCACATCAAAAGATAGTGATACTTGTATAGCATCAGTATCTGCAATACAGAGCAGTTTACAGTCACCTTTGACCATTTATAAGAGCCCTGCTAGTGCAGACAGGCTGAAGGATGAATTGAATGAATGGATTTCTCTTTTTTCCAGGTCACTGCTACCCATTTTGGTGATGGGTCGGCCGATGCTAGACTCTACATCAAATTCTCAGGAACAGTGATGGATACCATTACTCTGATGTCTGAATCTGAACAGTTGCTGAACTTGAACCATTCTTTGGCAGACTGATATCTGGCAGACAAGAAAGAAATCTTAAAAGGGTCTTACAGAGATGCATCCTTCATCTAATTTAATATTCATGCCATTGGCACTTTATGTATAACAGGTAGCTTATAGTTCTACTGGTCCCTGCAGTCTCAGCGGTATAGAAATGTATGTGTAAGAATATGTTGCGTGTATATTAGATTCAAAATAAGAATATAAAAAAAGCATGAAGTATAGGAATATTTTTGGTCTGGTGGCATGAAAGGATCAAATATAGCACTTGTATCACTAAACCTGAACAAATTGGATCTTTCAAAGAAAAATGCTTCTTGTTCCCTTTTTCAACAACAATCAATTAATTGAGGCCAGAGGAAGAATGGTAGCCAGTTTTCCCAAGCTTTAATCAGAAGTCACTAGCATGTGGCATCATTTAAAAACATTTCAGAAACAAAAATGACAGGGAAGATTTTCTTTCAAGTTTGTGATATTTGGAACAGCCTTTCACACTGTACTGAGTGTCTGAATCTTTGTGTGAAAGAGTGAACTTTGCCTGTATAAAAGCAAAAAATGGTTAACTGGGTGGTATGGAACTACTACGCCTCCAATATTAATGAGTAAGTAAAATAACTTCTAAAGGATGCTATCCTGTGTTTGTAGCCAAGTTCTGCATCGGTGGAATACTGTCACTCAATTTTGTGAGAAGCAGTATTCTAAACTCTTTTTTCCCTCACTTACAGTGCAGATGGTGTAAGTATTTAGTCTAAACATAATGTATTGTTACAATAGTCTAGACATTCTATGATCAAGAGGCTGTAAACGGGAACAATTTGTATTTGAAAACTTTTTATCTGATTACAGGGATAATGACTCAAAAATCAACCTGGCAATTTTGCATGATTAGAAAAGTGATATTCATGCAGCTTTCTCTTCATGTTTCCAAATGGAATGAGATTCCTGTCACACATTATGTACCATTTATCTCATAAAATTACTCAGTGCCTCTCAGTTTCAGCCTTTAAATAGTCTCAGATACTCTATGCATATAGCTATTTTGCTATTTTGACAGGCTAAGATGTATCAAAATCATGTATTAACCACTTTTCCACACCACTGAACCTGCATCAACAGCCTTTCTAAGGCAAAGAATGCGATTTAATCTCTAAACTTTTCATATTGTGTTGATTCTCATATTTGTGCAAAAATAGATTTCAAGAGCACACTTTATGTTGACCTAAACACTTCTGTTTCTTGTATCTTTTGAATGACCATTTCATTCTCTTCCCTCTCATACTGTGTAATCATATTTAAACTGATATTTGTGTGCGTCTGCCACTAGCTAATAGTATTATTCTGAAATGAAATAGAGTTATTCAGGCTGATCTCTGTGTCTGTCTGTCCATCTAATCTTGCTGTAGAGCACTTGTTAGTGTGACATCTAAATGGCATATCAAATTAAATCTCTGTCTTGCTCTCTGTTGCTCCTCTAGTCTGCTTATCCTGAAGCTCATGTGTGGTATTTGCTTGCTGCTGTTCCTATTAGATCAGATGAAAGTCATGCCATGTACATTGTGCTTGGGAGTAAGTAAGGTTTAATGAGTATCCTAGTTTCTTTAGGATGTGAGTTCCAAGTCCATGGATTAGTCTTTCACACCAGTGTGTCTTTCTGTTGAGGCTGACTATTTGTGTTATCTAAAACAAGATGAGGCAGTCCCATTGGTAACTTCAGTCAAACCTAACATAGATTTTGAAAGTCGCAAATGAAACCTTGACTCTGAATCAACATTTGATGGTGTTATTGAAGTAGTAAGTTATTCAACATGGCCATCATCAACTCAGTCTTCTGTCAGGATGCAATTTCAAGTTCAGGCCTAATGGTACAAGTGGTATAAAAAAATTCTGAAATTTCCCAAAGCAATATGTTTTAGGCTTTTCATCTCAGTAACCCTCTAAGAAACATCTACTAATAAGTCTATGTCCATGTGTCAGCTGTTCTTTGAAGTTGGAAGGCAGTGGCGTGATGGGGTACGGCGTGCAAGAAAAAATATAGAGAGCGGAGGTCTGGAGGAAGAGGAGCTGCGGTGTGGCGACTGGGACGGGGAGATCCTGGGAGCCAGCTCTGTCTGGAGGAGGAGGACTCAATCAGAAGGGAAGACCAGGAGCCCTTGAAGAAGAAAGGACTGTTAAATTGCCTGTCTCAAGGAGAGAGATGAGGGCAAAAGGCATGAGAAGAAAAGAGTGGTAGACTCGCAGAGGATTTTATTAAGGTCAAGTTCATTCTTACCTGGTTTTGTTTTCTCAGTCTTGTTGAGATTCGATTAGGGTCAAGTTGTGCTTTGGGATCCGTTGGAAAAAAAAGAAACAAGAGACTGAAGGATTTTTGTTTTAGTTTAATAAAAAAAAATAAATTATAAACAGTTCTCAAAGTTGACTTTACCTAATTTTATACATGTTGTTCTATGTTAAATAATCGCAACTAAGTGTCCTTGAAAGTAAATGAAACAGGAAACATCAAAAGAAACTTTATGTTTGAGAGATTTTCATCTGTATTTCCTGGTTATGAAGAAACAAATGGGTATCTGAAGTCCTAAATTTATTTCCAAGCCAAACCTTTAAACTTGTCAAGGCTTAATCATGACTGCATAGGAGCTTTCAGGAGCATTCACAGAACTCAGTAAGAATGAACACAAATTATATGAATTATTCTTAAAAGAAAAGATACAGCTGCATATAAGAAAATGTATAGATTAACTGTACCTTTGTCTCTTCACAAGGAGAATGCTTCCTTCCTTCTTTTGCAAATTGTTTGTTTTCGAGTTTGCATCTTCATGTATGTTTGCATATATGACTGGCTTTGTGGATGCTGGGAGACCAATGGATGTGATATAGCTTGACTTAACAAGTCTTTTGATGCGGTCTCCCACAACATTCTTGCAAGCAAGCTAAGGAAGTATCGGTTGGATGAATGATCTGTAAGGAGTATAGAAAACTGGATGGATCATCAGGTTCAGAGGGTAGTAGTCAATGGCTCAATGTCTAGTTTGCAATGTCAAGTGCAATGCCACTGGGGTTGGTCCTGGGACTGCTTTTGTTCAATATCTTCATCAATGACCTGGAAGATGGGTTGGAGTGGACCCTCATCAAGTTTGCAGATGACACCAAACTGGGGGGAGTAGCAGATGCATTGGAGGGTAGGGCTAGGATTCAGAGCCACCTTGACAAGTTGGAGGATTGGACCAAAACAAATCTTAGGACGTTCAATAAGAAAAAGTGTGAAATCCTGCACTTAGGATGGAACAATCCCATGTACGGCTACAGGCTGGGGATCAACTGGCTAAGCAGCAGCTCTACAGAAAATGACCTGTGGGTTACAGTGGACAATAAGATGAATATGAGCCAACAGTGTTCCCTGGTTAAAAGTCAGTATACTGGGCTGCATTAGTAGGAGTGTTGTTGTTAGCAGATCATGGGAAGTAATTCTTCCCCTCTAGTTACACTGATGGGGCCACATCTGGAGTACTGTGTCCATTTTTGTGTGCCCCTACTACAGAAAGGATGTGGACAACTTGGAGCGAGTCCAGCAGAGGTAGGGACAATCTTGGGGATAGCTCTGTCAGGCCTTCAGTCAGTACAGATGTAGTTTGGGATCTTCTAAAATGGTGAGCCATTTTTAAATCTGCATGTCCAGATCCATTCTATACAAGAGTGTTGAGGGAGCTGGCAGGGGTCATTGCAGAGCCCTTGGCTCAACTATATGAGCATTTGTGGTCATCTGGCCAGGTGCCAGGGGATTGGAAACTGACTAATGTGGTCCCAATTTTCAAGAAAGGGAGGAAGGAGGACCAAGTAAATATAGGCCTGTAAGCCTCGCCTCAGTGCTCGGGAAGATCTTGGAGAGAATCATCAAGGAGCACATCTGTGGGGGGCTGGCAGGGGAGATCATGCTCAGGGGCAATCAGCATGGGTTCATCAAAGGCAGGTCCTGCCTGACCAACCTGATTGCCTTTTGTGACCAAGTAACTAAATC
>NW_017728951.1:28361286-28366293 GCF_001723895.1 Crocodylus porosus | reverse complement strand
TCCTGACCCTAGCTACTATGAAACTATAAAACTATGAGAGGGCAATGGAAATGGTTAGGGGGCTGGGCACATGACTTATGAAAAAAGGCTGAGGGAATTGGGATTATTTAGCCTAGAGAAGAGAAGACTGAGAGGGGATAGCAGCTTTCCACTACCTCAAGGATGGTTCCAAAGAGGATGGAGCTAGACTGTTCTCAGCGGTGGCAGATGACAGAACAAGGAGCAATGGTCTGAAGTTGAAGCAGGGGAAGTTTAGGTTAGATATTAGGATAAATCTTATCATTAACAGGATAGTAAAATGCTGGATCAGGTTACCCAGACAAGTTGTAGAATCTCCATCCTTGAAGGTTTTTAAGACCCGGCTAGACAAAGGCTTGGCTAGAATGAACTAATTGGGGGTGGTCCTGATTTGAGCAGGGGGTTGGACTAGATGGCCTCCTCTACTGAAACCTCCATGATCTCATAACTCAGGAATTCAGAGCAACTCTCACCCGGGGGCCCTGCCATTAGCACACATGCACAGATACCCACCCTCTGCTTTGCACACAGTCTAAACTTGTACAAGAAGTAACTTCCTGAAATACAAGCCCCTGTAGTGGCAGCTCAGTAGTGGCCCCTTCCAACCCTAATTTTCTATGATTCTATATCACATGAGGACGTAATTCTGATTAGGTCTTGTTGGTGCTACTGCAACATAAATGCTTAATAAAAATGCACACAAATTAAAACTGATCAAGCAGTTTTTAATCACATACATATATGGATGAGAGAGAGATAGAGAGAGGTAGAGAGAAAGTGCCAGGATAATAGGAGTGGGAGGCAACAGGTCTTTAAGGAATTCAGAAAAGAGTAAATTATTTAAAAAGTTAACATTTGCTCATAGTATCAGCCAGTGGTCTCTAAGATACTGATCTGTGATATAGGTATTAACTATGGCAAACTGTTGGTAAGCCTGTTGTAATAGTGACCAGTGGACCAAAAGAAAAACAGCTATTGACACTGAGGTTGGCTTAGGGAGTAAGCACAGGAAGATATGATACTATGTCTTCAAAAATGTAGAGCTGAAAAATCGTCTATTCTATGCCCTCCTCTCCTTTTCACTGCAATTATTATTAGTATAAATCTAATGTAATTTCTAGAGCACTTTTAAACATTGCAGCTAGTGATGTGTTACCATTACTCCCTTTGGGAGGCTATTCTGCTACCTAATGGATCTATTTCCTAGATGTTTACAACCTTCAAATGTTTGCACATAGTTAGCCTTCATGTCTGTTGCTGCTTGGCCAAGGTAAATGGCCAAGCGATATTTACTTGCTTCAGTCTTTTTTCATGCCCCGATAATCTAGGTTTTCTTCATTTTATTTTTCACATGGAAGAAAAGGGAAACTGGAGAATAGGTGCAGAGAGATAATATTGTTATGGAAATGTTCAAATGACTCACAAAAATAGAGTAGTAAAGAAGCAAGGAATTAAGAGGAAAGTGACACTCATTGTTAAATCTGGGATAGAGGAGACAGCAGCAAATGAGCCCAAACAATGAACAATCATTATCCTTGGCTCTGAACTTTCCCCTTGTGTCTACATATCTACCTGTCAACGTTATGTAACAGTATCCATGTTGGCTACCACCCAAACATTTTCTTTGTAAAACTTTGAGTTCCATGTTGTCTGATGTGGCTGAGGCATCATGGTATCTGGCCGCTGATGCTATGTCCTATGGCATTGTAGCATCTTTCGTATATATGCATGGTGTTGTGCAGGGCTATTATATTTTAGAAGTACCTGCAGCAGAATGCTGCTGCCTGTTTCCTCAAAGTTGTGATTTTTGGTACATCAGCGCTATTCCAAAGACCCTACATTGAAAGGCAGACACGGCCAGGTGTCCTGGACACTGCCCACCTATGGGAAATCTGAGGGGTGTAGGGTTGTTAGGCCTCCTCAGACAGCCAGGGCCTTTCATCTGTTATCTCTGTTAGGGGTGGATTTTGGGGTCAGTGATATACATAGAGCAACAGCCTGCCCTCATATACCCTATGAATACACAGAGGCTCCAATAAAGTTCAAAAGTATATTATAAACTCACAATCACAACAAAAACAAGATTAACAGTAGGAAACGTACATAACATCAAGCATTAACTATATACTGCATTGCATTGCAGTTAACTATATGGTTAACTGCAATGCACCATAAACAGAACTTCCCGTCTGCCCCTCAGTGACAGTCAGGCCCTCAGTCTTTTCCCTCAAAGGGTCTCAGACCGAGAGTGAGGTAAGGCTGATAATTATCAATCCAATGGATGATTGAGGTCCTGATCCAATAATGCTTTTTTTTACTTTTTCAGGTAAGTATCCAATTATAATCCAATCCAATAGGTCACCCCTCTCTCTCTCTAACTGCTACAGTCACTGCTCATACATCTCAGTCATGCAGGTATGATCACCAACCAAGTAAGCTTGCACACCATTCAAACCTCAAGTACTCTCAAGCATCCATATTCCATTTGCATGCCAAATCACGCCTCAGGATTCCTTAAATACTCAGCAAAATCACACCATGTGTCAGTTGTTCTTCTCACCAATCATACTCATGTGCACACTAATTGCCCAAAATTTAGACGAACATAACGAGTCAGTTTCTTTTCAGTGGGGTAGTTTATTACTAAGGGTAATGGGGGGTTATACACTTGATAGAGACCATTAACGCATTAGAAATTGCGTTACCCTACCATACACACACTCACAAGTACATTCTTGCAGAAGACACACTTACATAATTTCAAGGGCTTTGCAGATAGGGATTGCCAGTCCCTATCCATTGATGGAGCAGGGTATCCAACCTGGCATGCACAGGCACAGACTCCAGTGGCAAGGCAGGTTCTTCCCCATGTCATCCTTTCTCTTGCCCCCTTTTATACAGTTTATGTTGCAAGGTTTCTCAAACACTTTCTCCAAGGCATGCGCTGTTTGGTCTTCATGTAGAAAGATTTTCCTTATCTAGCTAGCCTGAACTGGTCTTCCTGCCAATAATGTTGCACAGGCATTTGGCTTTCAATGGTCTGCTTTTAGTTGCTGACACTACAACTTCCCCTCCTTTCCTATCTGTTCCATTTTCTTCATGTCATCTGCTTGTTCTTTGTTAGTCATATACACCACATTCATACACTGTATTGCTGACTGGACCTATTAGTGATAATTTTGTCTAACCTATTGGCTACATCCCCCCCTTTGACCCTTTGAATGCTAATGATGAATGGGTCATAAATTGTATTTGTCTGATAAAAAGATATTTTGTTTCTAATTGTAGTTCTCAAGGTTTTGGATACATTGATTTTATCTAACAACACATATAACACATGACAAAAAATGAACGTCCAGTTACAATAAACAATATTATCACAGGATGCAGCATGATGTTTAAAATTGCTGTTCCTGAAGGAGCCCATCTGGTGAAGATGTCATACCAATGATATGCTAACATTTGTTTGGCTTGTTATGAAACTGTCAGGATTTCTTTACCTGATGCAATATTGAAATACTGCCCACTTGTGCATTATTACGAGTGGCAGTGGCTAATTAGGTTATTTGCATGTTCTGCATCAGAAGTTTGAGCAGGTTGTCCAACTGACTCCCATAGAAACATTAACATTCAGCAAATTGTTATTTTCTACACCTATATCTTGAATTATTTGTTTTGTGAAATAACACATGAAAAGGGGAGTTTGAAGAACAGTGACATTACACACACATTGCTGCACAGGAGGAAATGAAACGTTTTTCCCCTGCCAAATAATTTGTTCAAGTCCTACTACACACAACTGATTCCATTAAAATATAATTTGGTTGTGCTATTATGCAGTTCATCCCAATAACATGTGGACAGTCTGTCACTCTGGAATAAGCAGGGTTCTTCCAAGAGCTGCAATGTGGGACATATTCATTGATTATCAGCCTATTTACTACACATGTGACGATCAGCAATTTTGTCTTGGTTATTTAAATATTTGCCAATTAAATGAGGGGTCCAAATGTGCTTTCCTTGAACAAATGGAAGGGTTATGAATTACCATAATATTTCTGGCTGCATGTGTGGTAATGCTTGCATTACGTGCATACTTAAGACATCAGTTTGGGAAGTCACACTTGCAAAATTAAGAGTTTATCTAACAAAGCCCCCCCCCAAACAATAAGCAATAAGCAAAGCTAAGTCAAAATATCATGACATACAAATATATTAAACTTTCCCCCTCCGCCAACAAACACAACAACAAATACAAATTAACACTTGTTCTCCATCGGTGTTTAACAGACGCTGGTCTTTTAGTCCATCAATGTTATTGGCATCCTGTGTCTTTTAAATAAATGTAATACCTTAAATTTCATACACCACTGAAATAACTTTAACTGAAATACATGTACCTATTTTGATTATTTTCCCAATTGTATTTTATATACCACTGTACTAAGACGGTTAATGATATGCATCAGTCCAATTCACTTGGAATCCAAAGTATGTTTCTTTTCTATCCCAGTTATAGATACATAACTGAACATCAATTTCCAACAAAATGGGTTGCCAAGTTTTTTTCTTTTAATTGTGCCAACCATTTATACAAGTCATAGTTTGTGGTATCTCCCACATTATTAAACTGATCCATGTTCATCACCAACTTCGTGGGCCGTCCACCCTGTATTTTGCTTTAATCAATAAAGAGTTTCCTTACTTCTTTATACAAACACCGATGTACTAGGTTTATCAACTCTTGCTTTTCCTATAAAACAATGGGTTAATGCTGTTCTCTCACACAGCCTGTTATGTTGGTGTTCTAAATACTATCTAAATACAAATGAGATTTCCTTTATAGCTTGAAAAACATTTCATTAGATTATTCACTAAACACACATATTACTTTTTTAATAAATGCCATTTTGCTAAACAAGTAAACTTTACAACTTAAAACTTTCACATGAATTGCTGTTCTTTGTTTCAAAGGTTAGAACAACTTTC
>NW_017728951.1:28359255-28360401 GCF_001723895.1 Crocodylus porosus | reverse complement strand
TATATTCTGCCACATCTGACTATTTCTGCCTGCACCTTGCTTTCACTTACTTGTTTTAATTAACCCTATTAATTACTGCAAGACTCTTAATAGTTGTTACCAAGTTTTCATAAACACCTGATAATCTCTGTAATACAGCCCACTTTTTAGGCTGTACTTCTGCTACAAACATTTACAGTTTCTAGTGCAGAACTTAGTCTTCTCTGCTACTGGCTTCTTATTGGACCAGTGATAGAAGTTGTTGTACTTAACCCAAACAGACCACAACATGACCTCAGGCACTCTGAGATCAGAACACAACTTTTCCTTAAAGCAATTGTATCTTTTCCCTGCTGTTTCTCAAAACAAGCTGTTACACTTCTGTAACAATCTTTATCTCTTCTAGGCTCTTCACTGTTCCTGGAGAGGTGGTGGTGGGGAACCAAGTTTTCCCCCTCATTTCCGATCACAAATTCTCTGTCACTGCCTGACCAGATGTCTAGTAACATACCTTGCCTCTTTCTGTGCCACCTCTTGCCTCTATTTTCTAGACATATAGGATCCCAGAATATCTGTCTCACATTCCTCTGTCTCTGATCTCTCTGAAACTTCACTGCTTGCATAACATTCTGCCTTCCCATAACCTGCACTTGTAATCTACACCTTACCAACTCGACAGAAAACACACCACTGCTCTTGTAACCATCCATAAAAGACTGTAACCCTTCCCAAGGACCCTAGAGTCAAAGAATCCTGTTTATTTAAGTCCTGATGACTTTCTCTGCTCTCTAGCTTCCTATTGCAAACACAACAGGAGGTTTTTACTTAATCACAGCTGTACCTATGTCCACAGCATATACCTATGTCCACTGCTTTGCCTGACCTGGACAAACAAAGTCTTCTGGTCAGCAGTAACAAACCACTTCTGTTGCACAAAACTTAAAACATTTGTCACAATTACTATACAGCTCTACCTTATTGCAAATTTTAGCTAACCCCTTTAAAATGCTTCCTAACAGTTAATCAGATGGAGGAACAGATTTTTAGTAGCTTCCTATAAAAAGCCACAACAAACCAGATATTTGCTTAGCCTCCAAAGGGCCAGATAATGAATGGAACTTATCAAATGTAGCCTCCAAGCCCTCCATCGTGATCCCATCAGGGACT
>NW_017728951.1:28357676-28358712 GCF_001723895.1 Crocodylus porosus | reverse complement strand
AGTGGGGTAGTTTATTGCTAAGGGTACTGGGGAGTTATACACTTGTTAGAGACCATTAACTTATTAGAAATTGTGTTACCCTACATACACACACTCACAAATACATTCTCACAGATGACACACTTACATAATTTCAAGGGCATTTCCAATAGACCCTACCCGTTGATGGAGTGGGGTATCCAACCTGGCATGCATAGGCACGGGCTCCGGTGGTAAGGCAGGTTCTTCCCCATGTCATCCTTTCTCTTGCCCCCTTTTATACAGTTTATGTTGCTGGGTAAGGTTTCTTGAACCCTTTCTCCAAGGCATGTGCTGTTTGGTCATCATATAGAAAGATTTTCCTTGTCTAGCTAGCCTGAACTGGTCTTCCTGCCAAGGATGTTGCACAGGCATTTGGCCTTCAATGGTCTCCTTGTAGTTGCTGACACTACAACTTTTCCTCCTTTCTTATCTGTTCCATTTTCTTCGTGTCATCTGCTTCTTTGTTAGTTATATACACCACATTCATACACTGTATTGCTGACTGGGCCTATTAGTGATAATTTTGTCTAACCTATTGGCTACAACACGAGACCCTACTATTGTGCTCTCAGCACACAGTGTAGCATATGGCAGTCTACTGGACCACAGAAACTACTGCGAGGGCTTCCCAGATGTAAGTGGATCACTGACATCATCAATGTGGAAAGTTTAGCTATTCTCAAACCTTCCCACCTCTAATCAGTGTGCACATGTTCAGGAGGGATCTCATGTTGTGGACCACATCCAACAACATGACCTCATTCATTTCATGATCTCGTTCTGAACTGTTCCCTTTGGTTTATAAAATCCTTTGTTTGACTTGTGCCAGTCTCCCCTCTAAGATTCTTTGCTGTCATTTGCTCCCAGTTCTCTCATTTTTCTGTAGCCTGTTGGTGCCAGTCCCTATGATCCTTTCACTGTTTCATTCTTATATAAATGTGATGGGCTAGCTGGCAGTGACCTAGCCTATGGGGTTTTGAAAGGGCAAAAGATGATTGGAGGACTTGGGATTCCC
>NW_017728951.1:28339073-28356288 GCF_001723895.1 Crocodylus porosus | reverse complement strand
CACTGACTCTAGGCCTGGGTGCACCTCCCCTGGGACCTATGGGGGTCCTGGTGGGGACAGGGTGACCTGGTCCCTGCTTGGAAAAATGGAGGCAAAGAAATTGTTAAGTAGGTTAGCTTTGCTGTCTGGTACAATGACTAGATTTCCTAGTGTGGCTTCAGAGGTCCCACATTACCTAGTACCTTCTTTTTTACCCCCTATGTATTTAAAAAAGGACTCCCTGTTGTCCTTGATCTGGGTAGCTAGTTCCATCTCTGCTTTGGCCTTCCTGACCACCCCCCTGCAGCCCTGAGCAACCGAGGTATAGTCCTCCCTGGTGATGGTCCCTCTCTTCCATTGGGTTTACGCCTCCTTTTTAGCTAGGAGACATTCCAGTATGCTTTTGGTTAGCCATGGGGTCTTTTGCACCCTCTTGCCCCCTTTGATCTGCATTGGGATTACCTCCCTTTGGGTTTGGAGGATCATCTCCTTAAGGAGTGACTACTCTTCCTGGACACCCGACTCCCCTGCTGTTCGGGACCTCAGTGCCTCCCTGACTATTCTTCTTACCCCATTGAAAACTGCCCTCCTGAAGTCCAGGGCTGCTGCCTTGCTGCAGGCCTTTGCCACCTTTTGCTGGATGGTGAATAGTTAAACTGAAGCATTTCAGTCCTCAGGAGACTAAATTGATATGTGCCACCAATCCCTGAATCACCTACAACAGCAAGAAATCCTGTTGTGAAACAGTGGTGAAATTCTAGATCAGATATGTTCATCTGTGCATAACAGATGATCTAACTCCATGCCACAGAAGAAGTTGAAAACCCCAGTCCCTGCCACCATCACCAGAGGAAGACTTTTTCCCAGACTGAAAGTAGATGAATGGTTTGACCATCAGCGGGTGAGCAAGGCACACCAGCCAAGTATTTGAGAAAGAGGATTCTTTGCATCAGCTCAGAGAACAACGGATCTGTCCTTGTCAGGCTTCTGTTTCTAACTGAAATCAACTGTAGGTCAGGGATATTTTCCTTCCTGATCCCTGTAGACAGTTGGTTAACGTCTGAAGCATAAGACCAAATATAGTCTTAATGCAGTGCTGAAAGTATTACTGAATGTTCAAGGTTCCTTTTCTTGCCAGTGAAGAGAGGGAATAAGCAGTGAAGGTTGGGGTGAGATGGAATTCATTGATTTACAGGTACTAAAGCCAGAAGAAATTACTGTGACCATTCATCAGGAGTAGGTGACCATCCATCAGGAGTAGGTGAAGTGGGGCTAACATTTCTACACAAAGCTATATTTATAAATATGTTTTCTAAAGATACCTGGTCTTGCCTTAAAGACCAAAAGTGATGTTGAATCCACCATGTCCCCTGGTTAGCTCTTCCAATGTTCATTTACTCTTCCTCTTAGGGAGTTCAAAATATTCACTATGTATATAGGGAAAAGTTGAGGACTTACAAACTTGCACACAAAGGCATAACAAGATTCAGCTAACAATATCTGAAGCTTAAATTAGACAAATTCAGCCTTGAAATAAGATGTAGTCACCTTTACTCCTAAGGCTGGTGACCCAGTGCTAGGGTCATGTTGTGCACTGTAATATATCCACATTCTTCTTGAAGAGGGCATGTTCAGAAGTTGATGTTGCATTCTACCAGTGCTGTGTACAGAAGCAAGATCACTTCCATACTTCTATTTGATATTCCTCTTTTCATATGGCATAGCATCAGATAAGTTTTTTTTTAAAACAGCATTACAACTGAGAGATCATATTGAGGTGACTATTTCAACATGCCCCATGTTTATCTCAACAGATCTGAGAAAGTCTTACAACCTGTAGACATAGGTTCATAAAATTATAGAAGTAGGGCCGGAAGAGACCTTGTAGATCTTCAAGTCTGACCCCCTGCCTGGGCCCAGAAAAACTGGGCTCAAATGACTCCAGCCAGGTAGGCATCAAGCCTCAAAGACCCCCAGGGTAGGAGCCAGCACCACTTCCCTTGGAAGTTGGTTCCAGATCCTAGCCGCCCTAACTGTGAAGTAGTTCTTATGGATGTCTAATCTTAACCTACTCTCCAACAACTTATGGCCGTTATTCCTTGTTATGCCAGGGGGTGCTAGGGGAAACAAGGTCTCTCCCAAACCCTTCTGGTCCCCCCTAGTGAGTTTATAGAAGGTCACCAGGTCCCCCCTCAGCCTTCTCTTGTGAAGGCTGAACAGGTTCAGGTCCTGCAGTCTCTCATTGTAGGGTCTGCCCTGTTGTCACCGGATCATGCGAGTGGTCCTCCTCTGGACCCTCTCAATGTTGTCCACAACCCTCCTGAACTGGGGTGCACAGAACTGGATGCAGTACTCCAGCTGTGGCCTGACCAGTGTTTCATAGAGGGGGAGGATCACCTCCTTGGCCCTACTTGAGATGCACCAAAAAGGTCCGGTTAGCCCTGCCAACCATGACCTCGCATTGTCGGCCAATGTTCATCTTAGAGTCAATAATGGCTCCAAGATCCCATTCTGCCTCCATGCTCTCAAGAAGGGAGTTCACCATCTTATAAGTGTGCTGCTGGTTACTCCTGCCCAAGTGCAGCACCCTGCACTTGTCAGTATTGAAATGCATCCTGTTTTTGTTAGCCCACCCCTGTAACCTATCCAGGTCTTGCTGCAGTCTCTTCCTCCCTACTAGCAAGCTCACCTCACCCCAAGAAAACAGAGGTGAAGAATTGGTTAAAGAGGTCTGCTTTCTCCTCTGGCACAATCAACAGATTGCCCAGAGAATCTTGCAGGGGCCCACATTTCCCGGTGCCTTCTTCATCCTCCCCATATATTTGAAAAAGGACTTTTTATTATCTTTGATCTTGGATGCTAGTCCTACCTCTATGTCCGCCTTATCTTTCCTGACAGCCCCTACAGGCCCGAGCAGAGGAGGTATAGCCCCTCCCTTCTACCAGTTGTATGGCACCTTTTTGGCAATCAGGCATTCCTGGACGCCCCTGGCGAGC
Source organism: Crocodylus porosus (assembly GCF_001723895.1). Classification (NCBI taxonomy): domain Eukaryota; kingdom Metazoa; phylum Chordata; order Crocodylia; family Crocodylidae; genus Crocodylus; species Crocodylus porosus. Next base: position 28,353,313 of record NW_017728951.1, on the reverse strand, counting down.
CGGGGGGGGGGGGTGCGGTTTCAGGCACTCTTGCCCCCCTTGCTTCTTGTTGGGATGGTCACCTCTTGGGCCCTGAGTATCGTCTCCTTAAGGAACGACCACTCATCTTGGGCACTGAGTTCCCCTGCTCTCAAGAACCCCAGCACCTCTCCCACTAATATCCTTAACTCCTTGAAGTTGGCCGTCTTGAAGTCTAGGGCTACCGCCTTGCTGCAGGCCCTTGACACCCTGCGCTGGATGGTGAATTCACTCTCACCCAGGTGGACAAGAACCTGGAGACCCCTTACCAAGTCATCACCCATGGCCAGGACCAGGTTCAACAGAGCATTTCGTCTGGTGGGACTTTGCACCTCCTGAATTAAGTGGAGGTCATATATCACTGCCAGGAACCTCCTGGAACAGTCTGACCTGGCTGACTGTTCCTCCCAGCAGATGTCCGGGTAATTTAAATCACCTACATCTCTTGCCTTAAGTATCTCAGCAAGTTGGCCCCAAATTTCTGGTCCAGCTCCTCCCCTTGGTTGGGGGGTCTATAGTAGACCCCCATTGTTAGATTCCTCTCCCCACGGCCCCCTTGTATCTTCACCCAGAGCACTTCAGCTTGCCCCTCCTCTGACCCCATTCTGCTGGTACAGGATGTGTATTGCTTCTTGACATAAAGCGCCACACCCCCACCTTTCCTTCCTTCCCTATCCTGCCTGTAAAGCCTATAGCCCCTAATGCTAACTGCTCAGTCATGAGATGAATCCCACCATGTTTCCGTAAGCCCTATTATGTCTGGGTCTGAACTGGCTATCCTGGGGATGAGTTCCTCCTGTTTGTTCCCTATACTATGAACATTTGTATATAGGCATTTAAGGCCTTGCCTAGCTGCATGTGCCACCCCCCAATTTGGGAGACTGTCTGGACCCCTGTTTCTTACCTGGGCACTCCTTGCATTTGTCACCTGTCTTGCTTGGGTGGTGTCTGCTCGTCTTCCTGCGGCTCCCTCCCCCAGCAAGGCTAGTTTAAAGCTCACCGTACGAGATCAGCCAATCACATAATTTGTGTTACTTATTCCCAGGTATACTATGCTACCTTTGTTGTAATAAGACACATTTTGTTGGATTCTGACCACATCACCAGGCGATTCAGATCACTCTGCAACAGTAACCTATTGTCTGATATCCTTTTCCTCTGCAGAACCTATCACTTGGAACTAATTTCCTACACCTGCCATGCAAAGTACTGCTCCATTTCCCTTCAAATTCACTTTTAAATATATCTTTCATCCCTTGTCTTTAACTTTTAATTTTTCTCTACCTCTGCCTTCTAATTAACATTGTAATATGTTAATCACTCAGGGTGCATCCAGACGAGCCCACACATGCCTCTTTCTGCATCTCAAAGCTGTTTGAGATGCGGCAAGAAGCATGGTGGGAGCAGAAAAATGTTCTGTGCACTGAATATTTGCAGTGCAGGCTCAAAATTTGACACCTAGATATCTAGGTGTGTGTGTATATATATATATAACAACCCACAGAAAAAATTGAGGCAGGGCACAGTCCTGGGCAGGCAATTGGAGGCTGAGGTCCTCTAAAGAGATCCTCTGGTAGTTGTCCAGAGCATCTCTATGGTCTTTGCTCTGGTGCTGCAGCACGTTCAGGGCAAGGAGCAGTGCAGGCTTCAGGAACCTGGACCTGGGCTCTGTCCCCAGGTAAGTGGAGATTAGGGGTGGGGTGGGGTGGGGTGGGGGGCTGGAGCTGGGGCTGTGTTGGTATGGTGGTCTATGGGGGAGGAGGACTGTGGGGTGGGGACTGCTCAGGAGGGATGGGTCTCCTGCCTGCCCCCTGCATGGCTCACATCCTCACCACCTGCAGCAGCAGAGGCCATCGGGGCTGGAGGCCCTCCTGGAGCAGGCCTCCTGCCCAGCATGAGGCAATGTGGTTTGGTCCTGGCCACCTGGCACCTGACTCTGCCTGTGCCCCATCATGTGGGCCTGGCCCAGCTTGATGTGGTGCTGTACACCTTTGGGCAGCTTCAGGCTGCTTGGGCTGTCACCCAGGGCCCTACATCACTTGCGGGGATTGCATGTTGCATTGATCTGTGTCCTATCTGCACAGGCCCCATGCCCTGGGCCAGGCTGGTTCTGTGTAAGCAGGACCCAGCTCGGTGCAACACACAGTCCCCAGGAGTGGCATGGGGCTCCAGGTGACAATGCAAGTGGCCTGGAGCTGCCCAAAGTCTCATGGCACCGTGCCTGGGGTACAGAAGGCATCAGGTGCCAGGAAGCTGGGGATGAGCCATGCTGCCCTGTGCCATGAGGGGAGCTGTGCCAGGAGGGCCTGAGTGCCCCAATGGCTGCTGCTGCTGCTGCAGGTAAGCTCTGGAGCCTGTGGGTGAGGGCATATGGACCCTGTGGATGGGGAGGCTATGGGGGGCATGTGGGTCCTGTTTGGGAGCTGTGGCCCCTGTGGGGAGGAGCTGTGGCCCCTGTTGGGGAGCTGTGGCCTTTGTGGGGGGGCTGGGACCCTGTTGGGGGGCAGTCCATGTACTGTGTGGGAGGGCTGCCCCCTGTGGGGAGAAGCATCCCCACCCCTCTTTGGCAGTCCTGCCACACTCACAGTCCCCCCACAATCCCTCCACACCTACCCACACACTGACCTGCATCCCCCCACATTCCTCCACACCCACCCACACACCCAGCCGTATCCCCCCACACAGCTTCCCACCCTCCACCTGCAAACGTCATATTCCCCCATCACACACCCATTGTGTGATAAGAAAACCAAAAGCAAACATCAAAACGTACAAATATTTAGTAAGTATTTTATGGTGATAGAGACACTGGTAGGCTTTCAAAATACTTTAACATTGTAATTATAGCAATAAGACATTGCCCAACTGATCTCTCTCTCTCTCTCTGTCTCTCTGTATATATATGGGGTGCACCAATAGAAATTTGGGGGGCTGATACCAATAGCTGATATTTAAAGGGGCATATCGGCTGATACCAATCCAATATCCAATATAGATGCCTCCATTGTTTTAAGTCTGGTGTGGTGGAACAGGAGGGGGAAGGAAGGGGTGGAGGGGCAGAATAATGCCCTCCATGGTGAGGGAGGGGGCAGGGGCAGGCATTGCCCAGGAGGGAGCATGGGACGGAACTGCGGCTCATGGGGTGGGGGCAGCTTCTGCTGCTGCTTGCACTCTGGGAGGACAGGGGCGGGAAGGGGTGTGCCTCTGGATCTATGTGGTGCTGAGTAGGCTGTAGCTGCGGGTTGGAGCAAGAGCCAGTGCTGAGCGGGGCTTTTTTTTTTCAGGTATGGGCTTGGAGTGGGCTCCAGTGGTGCTGGGAGGAGGCTGCAGCCCGCTGGAGCCCCAGCTTTTCTCAGCACTTGGGTGGAGGCAGGGGATTCAGCTGGGGCTGCAGCAGGCAATGGTGTGGGGCTGGGGACGGAGTTGTGGTGAAATTTGGGGTAGCTGCAGATTCCTCCCAGTGCAGCTAGAGCCTGCTCTGAGCCCACTCCTGAGAAGAAAAGCCCCGCACAGCACTGGATCTGGCTCTGGCTCCACTCCAGAGGTGCTGCTTGCCCCACACCATGCAGATCTGGGGGAACATGCCCCCCAACCCTCCCAGGGTGCAAGCAATGGTGGAAGCCCACCCCGCGAGCAGTGTCTCTGTCCCCCCCACCCTAAGCCCCCCCACCCAAGCTGGGTAGCACCTGCCCCTGCCCCCTCCCTCACTGTGGAGGGCATTTATCTTCCCTTCTACACCCTTTCCCTCACCCCTCCCCTTCTGACTTACTAGCTGGAGGCAACTCTCCCCACTGCCAGCTCTGCTGTGTGCTGTGGTGCAGCTGCGTGAAGCATGAGCATTTATCGACCAAATTATTGGCTCCATAGGGCTGATATCTGATATAGACAATTTCCTTCATATTGGTACTGATTTGATATTGGGCCAATGTATTGGTGCACCTCTAATATATGTGTGTGTGTGTGTGTGTGTGTGTATGTATATAGTAGTCTTTTGTTCTAATTGTGGAAGAAGATGGATTTGTGGGTATTTTAAAGAGTGACTTTGGGATTTTTTTATCAGGGATTTTGCAGTTTTTAAGTAGGCAACACCAGAATTCCTGCTAGTGGGGTAGGTGGCAGGACCCAGGCAGAGGAGCCTGCTCAGGGCTGGCACCTGCAACCCAGCTGGAGGTGGCTGTCTCCTGGCAACTTGGGTGAGGAGGACATCCTTTGACAGTTCAAAGCAGGCAACCACATTGAGAACATCATCTGGGTGATAGCTGCCCAGATGTCAGGGTGGCAGCACACATGGCACTAGTGCCACACAAAGGCCAGTTGTGTAGCTACAGCTTGTGGGCAGCTGGCCCAGAGGTGCAGATGCCGCTGCTGTAGTCATGTTGTCCCTGTCCAAGTCTGGCAGGTCCACACCATGCTGTTGCAGGTGGCAGAAGATCTTAGCCAGGCAGCAGCCCCCACTGCCAGACTGCTGCAGTGGATAAAGGCTGCAGGGAACTCTCAGGGCTGCTTCAGCAATCCAGCTGGCACAAGGGGTAGTGTTCCCAGATAACAATTGGCTGGGCCCCAGAAGATCCTGCCTATTTGTCCATCCAATTACCATGGGCAAGGCCCACCTGGTTAATGAGTAGCCCCTTTTTACTGGGCATAATGGATGAATGAAACAACTAAATTCTTGGGACAATTAATAAAAAAAACAGGATAGGAGTGTCATGTGGGTCAAAGGGTATAAACATGAAAATAAGTGCTCCTGAGGGGTGTCAAGGATCCGCAGCTGGCGAGCCAAGCTCATGGTCTCAGTCACGGTTGGTTGGTTGAGTGGTGGCAAATTGGACACGGAACAGGTGGGATTTTTGGCGTGGAGCTCTGAGACACGGAAGCATAACGGTTTCAAAACAAGCTGGATTTATTTAACTTATGCTTCTGAGGCGTAGGTATCGGTGCTTTCTTCAGTTACAGTAAAACAAGTTTACAACAATGAACAACACAGGGGTCTGTTGGCCCACGAGGTTCACAGTGAGCCCTTGCTTTCTACCACTGGTACAAGTCCAGTGATAGGTGCAGCTGTCCGCTGCTAGTCCCAGGGCTGGTCAACAGCTCATAGATGGGAAGACTAACGAACAATAACAAACTGTAACTCAGTGTAATGGTGTGAAGCCAGTCCAAGGTAATGGACAACAAATAGATGGTCAGTGAGAGAAGCCAAGGTCAAAACCAGAGGATGAAGTAGTGGAGATGATCAAGGTGTGTAGGGGCACGCTGAATCGCAGTCGATGTGAGAAGCCGAAGTCAGTCCGACACCAGGTGAGTAGAAGCCGAGTCGTAGTATCAAAATCGCAAAACCGTAGTCAAAATCAGAACCGGAGGTAAAGCCAAAACACTTCATAACCGAGAGATCAAACATGAAAACACAGAGAGGTGAGTCACTGTGTAAAGTTGAAAGGGGAACTGGGGAAATGAATCCCAAACTCTCTCTGTCTCGCAGTCCCTGCCTAGGCAGCTTCTGCTTACAGATTGAGCAGCTCTCCCTCTCTCCTCCTTCCACACCAACGACACTCTACCAACTCCTAACGCCCACACCGCTGGTGGGGGCCAGGACCCTTTTAAAGCTACCCCTCAGCCAATCAGGGTGCTTGACTGCTGGAATTTTCTGGTACCATTACCTCATGCTTCTTTAAACTGAGCATGTGTGATTCTGGTTTCTGTGTGGTGATTACACATGCGTGAGGCTGAAAAGTAGGTCGCCTGTGATTGACAGTTCTACAGGTTACCTAAGGGGCTGGGCACATGCTGGGCACGCTGTGGAATTTTCCATGAGTTGGTGTTACCTGCGCATGACCAGACTTAACTCATGTGTTACCAGCACTTCTTAAGATTTTGTTTGGACAAGGGGGAACACAGAGCAGAGCCCCATGGGCTGCACCCACCTGTCAAAGGCATCCAAGGAGCTGGTGGATGCTGCCCAGTGGTGCTCTGCCTAGAAATGTGCACAGACATGTGACAGGAAAGCAGCCTCTCAGTCCTCAGGCACCTTCCTGGCCAGAGCCTCTTTCCTGGTCATGTACAGGGCCCACTTGGCCAGGGCCAGGAGGAGGTTGACCAGCAGGTCCCGGGATTTGGTGGGGCTATAGATAAGGTGCCCAAAAAAAAAAAGGTGTGGGCTGAAGTTCAACCAGAACCTCAGGAGGAGCTCCTGGAAGTGGATTTGGAGGGACTGCAGACTGGCACACTCGAATGTCATGTGCAACAGGGTCTCCCTTTGCCTGCAGAAGGGGCAGGAGACCGGGGTGTCTATAAAGCTCACCACATACATGCTTGTGGTGATGGCTTTATGGACAAGGCACCAGCTGAGGTCCCCAGTGGCTCATGGGAAGAGGGTGGAGTACAGACTCAGCCACTGAGGTGCCCAGCTACACCCTTGCCAAGCAGGTCCTGCTATTTGGTCCCCAGAAGCTCCTGTCTATTTGTATCTTTCATTGGACATGGGCCTTAAGGCACACCCAGTTAACTAATAGTCCCCACTGTGTGGGGCCAAAGAGTGAAAGATGCAACTAATAATTTTTTTTGTGGGGGGGGGCACCAATCAGAGCCCTCTGGGCTGCATCCACCGGTCCTCCAAGGCATTCAAGGAGCCGCTGGATGCCATCCACTGGTGCTGTGCCCATAAGCATGCATGGATGAGTGACAGGAAAGCAGCCTCACAGTCCCTGGGCACCCTCCCGGCCAGAGACTCCTTCTTGGTCATGTACAGGGCCCACTTGGCCAGGCCCAGGAGGAGGTTGACCAGAAGATCCCAGGACTTGGTGGGACCATGGATCAGGTGTCCAAATAAGAAGGTGAGGGGTGAAGTTCAACCAGAACCTCAGGAGGAAGTTCTGGAGGTGGAGAGGCTGCATCTTGGCACATTCAAGTGCATAATTATATGCAAAATAAAAGTTGCACTATGAATTGTACCTTTACCAAAGAGGGCTTGAATCAATGATATATACTTTTAATACTACAGCTTAGATCAAACAGGTTCTATAATTGAGGCTTATTTCACAGAATCATGGGGTGTGTTTACATGTATATTAATGAATTTTAGTAAATGTGCACTAAATCTAGTACCGCAAGGCATTTGTACACATGCTTGTGCTTCAGCACCAGGTGCTTTTAAAAGTGCCTGGCACTGTGGCGCATGCAGTTGCATAAGTGGCAAAATGTGTGTCAGCGCTGATAAAATGGTGGTGGGGTGCTCTTGAACAAAAATATCTTAAAGGAGTTTCAGTTAAAAAGCGCACTGCTGCCATTTTCTGCACGTTGATTTGCATTTTGCCACTTATACGATTGCATGCAATGCAGTGCAGTGCATGTCAGCTCACATGTGGGTCAGACTCAAGTAATCTGAGATTGCTTAACCACATGTGGCTGGGACTTGGGTGGAAGTGCTATTGAGTTGGATGGGGTTGATTAATCTGATTATCAGTCCACTTCAACCCGCCAGATCTTTAGTGTGGTGCATGATGAAAAGGTATGCTAACATTCTACCCATGTGCTTTAATGTGAATTAGCCTATTTTAATGCATATTAAAGCATCACCAAAAAACTCATGCTCTTTAGTTAATGCTCATGAATACAGGCTAATGCACATTGTCCTAGTACCTCACAATGGAGGGCATTTTTATACATTCTCTAGGACATGGCACCAGGTGCTTTAATTAGTGACCTGCACTAATTAGAAGCACTCGTGCATCACATTTATCAGCATCCCTGTGCATCCCCACACTGAAAAAATAGCAGTGGGGTACTTTGAATTAAAGCTCATTGAACTTGTTTTATTTCAAAGCACCCTGCCACCACATTTTCAGCACAGGGATGCTGACATGGAAGGCTGCTGGAATACATCAATTTAATGCTCCAGCAGACTCAATTAATTCAATCTGCTCTGACGTGCTGGATTTCCTCCTCAATTGCCTATATTAAATGTGCATTAACTAAAGCGCATTAGTGCATGTGCAGATGCACCCTCCATTGTGAGGTACTAGAAAAATGTGCACTAGCTTGGCTTATTGCACATTAACTAAAGCAAACACTTTTTAAGTGATGCTTAATGCACATTCATCTATTTTAATACATATTTAGTAAAAAGCACAGGACAATTTTACACATACTCTGAGGGTGGGGAGCTGGCACTTTTAATTAGAGTGGCTCTGACTGCTGCTCTAATTAAAGCACTACCAAATCTCCTGTATCAGCATCTCTGCGCTTAAAAATGGTGGCAGGGCACTTTGAACTAAAGCTTGTTCAATGAGCTTTAGTTCAAAGCTTTAGTCCAAGTGGCCATTGCTGCCATTTTTAAGTGCGGGGATGCAGATACATGAGACACAGGATGCTGCTGGGACATGGCAATTACCACACTCCAGAAGATTCTATTAATTGAGTCTGCTCTGATGCGCTGGAATTTCAGTGCATTAAAGTGCATTCAGTGCATTAAATTGCATTCAGTGCCTATACTCATGTATAGGCACCCACCACTTTTACATGATGTTTTAATGCATATTAAACTAGGCAATGTGCATTAAAGCGCATGTGTAGATGCACCATTCAGGTTGGGTCTATGTCCTCAATGCTGAGAGAAACTGTCCCTAGGCTTTATTTAGTTTTACACCTTGCTTATTTTTAATAACATGGGCACATCTACATATGTACTTTAATGCACATTAGCCTATTTTAATGCACATTAAACTGTCACAGAAAACTGTGAACTTTTGCTAATGTGCATTAAAATAGGCGAATGCACCTTTTTCTAGTGTCTCATAATAATAGGTGTGTTTGCATGTGTGCTTTAATGCACATTAGTCTATTTTACTGTACATTAAAATCACAAAAAAATGTTCTTTAGCTAATGTGCATTAAAAAAGGTTAATGCACATTTTTCTAGTACCTCACAATGGAGGTAGATTTAATGTGCATTACCTAAAGCATATTAATTGAATGTGTAAATGCACCCATGAATTTTACTGAATGCTTATTTCACTGAATCATGGCTTTAATTCCAACTTATAGTGGGATACTCCATTATCAAGTCAGGGTTACAGACTGTAAAAATATCTAAAAGTAGACTGAAGAGAAAAGTTTTTTTGCGGATGGAAAAGCGTTAATTTATTCAGACCATGAAGTATATGGGCTCTATCTCTACATATCACTCAAAAGAAGGCAGCTATTTTACTAGCAGTCAGATAAACTCAGGAAATTAAATAAAATATTGGTGTATTGGAGACCACAAAGGATTATTGTCAATAGATGATACATAGTAATCGTGGTGGAAACTGGGAAAATAACCACTCAAAGAATGAAAACTTTTGTATTTTACAGCACAGAAAAACTTTGTCCCACGGCTTCTCTCTTGTGCAGACTGAAACATATCAAAAGCACAGTTTTTCCATTTTTTTTCCCACACCACTGAATGTGTTTGAAGGCTGGGGAGCCTTAAAGCCTTGGTGTTAGAATACACTGCCTACCTTTGGGAAACAACAGTTATAGCTTTGCAAGCAATTCACAGAGTTTCATATAATCCATTCAATTAATTAAAGCTAATTCTGGAGTTGAAGCTGGGCAGGGGAATTTCAGAGTTTTTATCCCTGTTTCTTTCTAAACTGGTGCTTCAAAGTGAGCCGTCTTCCTTAGTTTACATGAATTGGACCAGCTGATGTTGAGTAAATTCACATACATTTACATTTTTACTGTAATGCATCAACAGGCTATGATAGAATGTGGATTATTTTCCTTTTGGGATGTGAATTCTCAATGGTACTTGTATTTTAAAGAGCTATTGCCATTTATTAGGTGGAAAAACAAATTGAAGTGGCATAGAAATCCCTTGTTTTAATCAAATATGTCTGCCACTAATGTATGCCTTGTGTCTGAAACTTTTGTCCATTGGACCTGACCAGCTCTGAAAGGTAAGGGTGTTACATTGTGTTGGCTTCCTGGTGCCATATCTATTTAAATGCTGTATGGATCTACACTCATTTCTGGAGGCAGAGTGGTCTGACAGTTAGTACTAGGAATCAGGTACTCAAACTCATGCCATATTCGCTGGAGAATACTTTGATTTAAAAACTTCATGAGCAGAAACTTACAAGGGCAAAGGGAAACTAGTCCCTCACTAAAAGACAAACTCTGGTCACAGAGAGGGGAAGCTGCATATACTATCCCCCAAGTCTGAAGTTAGAGGGCCATCCCCAGCAGTGATTTTATTCACTTTAATTTCCCCTGTGGTAAGAAGGATTGACGAGAGCTGGAGCTTTGTATTCCATTATTTAATAATTTCCCCATGATTTGAAATTGGAGCAAAGACTATGGAACCCTCTCATCCTCTCCCCATTATAGAGAAATATTCCTATCGTACATTATCTGACATTTCAGTTAACCGCAAAGGCACCCGTTGAATAGCTTCCTTTTGCAGGTTGCACATTTTGCTTTGTTTTGGCTTATAAATCAATTACTTGTAATAGATTATATCATTAGTAGCTTGTAGCTTGTTTCCAGGTGATATTTGGACTTTCTTTTTTAAATGGAGGTTGGGATTTACTGTTTAAAAGTCATTTCCCACTTTGTTTTCTACCTTTTTTGACTTTCTAGTTGGGATTTCTCTTTGTACTTTTATGTATAGTATTATCAAATCCCTTCTTCTAATGCCTGCATCTAGAAAGACAAAGCATCAGAGTGCCAAAAGGAAGTAGAAATCATACTCACTTCTCTGTTGGTGTCTTCATGCATATTTCTTTCCCCTCCCTGCAAGGTGTTGATACAGATGATTGCAGATGAACTTCTTAATTGAAAACATATTACATGTAAATCCTTTGTAAGTGAGGGAGTGATAAAAGGAATGAATACATAGGATGGTTCAAGAAACACTTTGCCTGAGCAATCAAACAATGCATCTAGAGTGATTTAAACACCTCTGGTGCCTCGAAAGAGCTTTTGTTTTCAGAGGCCAGAACTTCACCTGGTGTAAATCAAAGTCCTATAACTTCGATGTCCATTGAGACACACACATACAGCAGCTGAGAATCTGTGTGCGTTGGTTTCTTTTCACCCCCTTTGGCTTTTTATTAAACTAGGTTTAGCTTCCCAAGTAAGATTCCCTTACTTGTCTGGCTCTAGAAAAGAATTACATCACTCTTGAATAGTTGTGTGGAGTTGAAGATGAAGTGAAAAGCCCTATATTCTTTCCCATGCCGTTTGAAAAATTATAATTTTACAGTTGTTAGAATCCATCTTCTTTCAAAGATATAATGACATGTTTTCCTCTTATCTGTCCTTAAGACATTAAATCTTTTATATGAATTGGCTGACAGGTTTGAAGGATAACCTTTTCAACACCATAAAATAAATGGAGGTGGTGAAGGATTTAGATTCTAAATGCTTTACCAGTGCAGTAATAATTTGATGAGCACTGCTATCATTTTTCTAAAATGGCACTAGATTAAATCTTACTTTTCCAGCAAATTCGTTTGAAAAGACTCACCTTTAAAAGTTGATGCCACAAAACAGCATTGAAATGTAATTATGTTATTTGAAATGCCCCATCTCCAGAGTCCATTATTAACAATGCATTATGAGTATTTGCACATTCCATTCCAAGACTTTTCTTTATTTCTTAAAATATATATATTTACAAAGGCATGATATTGTTTCTTTTACCATAGTAAACCTAGTGCTCTGGCAACTTTAGAACATTTTCTCTTTCTCCAGGCGTATGTGTCAGCAGTGTGCGGCCATGATGCGAAAGGAAATTGCTTCCAACCCTTCCAAAATTGCTTGCTTGGCTTGAATTAATCTTAATCGAATTTCTGTCTGAGATGTTTAAAAACCTTACAGAATCTCATCGTTTGAGCACAGCTTTGCTAATTTGATTCCATATAAAACATTCCAAAAGTAACGACAGCTTTTGAGGCCCTGCAGGGCTCCTGTTGCTGATAATGTTTCTATGTGGGTGGCACGCAGCACATTGTTCATTAATGTGACATACCTTTATAATGAATGGCCTCATATAATAGCTGGGGATGCAAGTTCATTGTTTTTCTGTTTAACAGCATAGCTTTGCTGTCTGAGGGTCAAATACACACTTAATCCTGAGAGAGAAACTCTAAGGAAGATACAGTATCTTTATCTTTCAGGTGCTTAAATTAGGAAGCAAAATCACTGCCGTTATAAATGTGATCATTTTTAATCAAGATGATGCCAAATATAGAGATAAAACCAAGAAGGGCAAAAAAGATCAAGATGCTATCACTGAGTGACTTAAAGATGACTTTCAGGTTGTAACACTTCAAATCAATTTCAGATATCTGATAAATTGAGTTACTTTCTAAATGAGGAGCCAGATCACAATTTTCATTTTCCTATATTGTGTGTACCTAGTTCCACAAGGTATTTCTAAATTGTAAAATCCTATTTAACTGTGTACAGTTTAGTTTTGGATTTATGTCCATTTACATAGCCTCTCCTTCCACAAGATTTTCTTTTTTCTGATATCTGGTCTGTATGAATAATTGTTTCTGTTGAAACAGATTCAGTCAAAAAGAACTCTAGGTAGTAGATTTTTCCTTCCAGTAAGGTCAAGAGTGCTAAGAAATCATTTTTCATTTTCCTTTCTCATTGTAATATGTGAAAATCTCACTGAAGCAGTGTTGCATTAAATAAAAAAGTTGCCTGATTGGGCTACCTACCAAATGATAAAGTCTATATTACAACAGTGTCAATACAACAGTGAAAAATGCTGAGCTACTTAGAAACAGTCTTGGTGTTGAGTAAACTAGTTTGGTTACCAATTCAACGAGCAACAGAGGTATTTTAACAGGCATTTTGTGAACCAAATTCTTTCCCCTCTAATATTTAATCTGAAATGAACTGGAAGATGGAAACAAAAAAGTGTATTTTCCCTGGCATTTTCTCACATTTTGGTACCTGTGTCATATCCAATCCCAGCTTAACATATGTATTGCAAGTAATATTAAAGAGCCAGAGAATTCATAAGTATAGTGGTAGTTTCAGGTGCATGTTGTATTGCTGATTTCTACACCACCATCAAGGTATTACAACCTGCCACTTTCCACCTACCTATGTGCAACATATGAACTTTACAACTTCACAAATTGAACCAAGCCTTTTCATGGCTTACTTTGGAAAGCAAGTAGTTTGGTATTTTTTTTTTGTCTCAAAGTTAGACTGTAATGTACAATAGGATGTTTTCCATTATCTTTATCCAGTTTTGGCAATCATGCTTCAGAGAGTTCCCATCACTAAAAGTATAGGTCAGATAGATTTCTGTGTAACTAAATTAAATCAAATTTCCTTCCAATGGTTATAGAGGAAATTTAAAACAGGAGACATTGGCCCTAAATTAACCAATTACTTATATTTCTCATGTTCATGTGTCGTTGTCTCTGTATGCATGCCCACATACCACAGTTTTCTTCTGTAATTCAAATATGTGTATTTGAAGCAGGGAAAAAGCAAATTATTGGTTTGACTGGCAATTTTCCATTATAATCAATGAAGGTCTTAGAAAGCTTGACAGTAATAGAGGGGTGATGGTTTCACAAGGATAAACTGTTCTTGAACAGTTCTCCAATTTATCTGCATAAACAGGGCTTCTTTAATATCAGGCAGCCTGCTTCCTATCTATTACATTCTATTCACTAAACATAGTGGCAATGAGATTCTCTTTGTAAAGCAATATCCATGCTCTCCTTATTATGTGCTCTGCAGGGATTTCCTTAATTTTGACGAGCCTATTATTTTGGTGTTATCTTCATTTGTTAGACATGTTACGTAGCTAGCAACTGCTCTGAGTTGGTGAGAATGCTGCTTATATTTTATGACTTTATTACTTTATATATAATCTGTTGTGTGCAATTTCTTTTTAAACTTCCTCCCTGTTGACCTTGCAAAGAAAAATTTAGCAACACACTGTTTGATAGCTGCAGCTCTGTACTGCTGGATTTTCAGTGAGGTTGCTGTTCCGTATCCTAAAATCATAAAATGACCTTTCCTAAGGACTGACTTGAGGAGGAAATCCTCAAGAAGAACAACGTTTCTTGCTTTGAGAGGAGAAAGAAATCATAGCCCTATATTCTCAGATCTCCCAGAGGTACTCTATGAGATCATGGAGCAAGTTGTGGAGAGGACCATCCCATATGACCAGCAGGTAATATAGGAAAAAATTAACAAAACCTCAG